>NW_028251192.1:0-51806 GCF_964263255.1 Lissotriton vulgaris | reverse complement strand
TTTTCCACATTTCTGAAGCATGACGTAATGGGGGGGTGTTATCTCTTTTGTCGAAAATCAGCCGTTTTTGCTCGAACATTAAATGCCTCCAAATGGTATTTAATTAACTTCCTGAGCCCCTGGAAGCATGAAAATCACTTTAAACATGCTAATTTTAGCTCTAACACTGATGATCCACCTACAAATGTGAACTGACGTTCAAAAATAAAACATTTGAAAACGGACCATTTTCCACATTTCTGAAGCATGACGTAATGGGGGGGTGTTATCTCTTTTGTCGAAAATCAGCCGTTTTTGCTCGAACATTAAATGCCTCCAAATGGTATTTAATTAACTTCCCGGGGTGAAGAAACCCTTTTTGAGAACTCAGAGTGAGTAAATTGGCCATTTTCATGCACTTTTAACCATTCCATAAATCTTGTGTTTTGGGCCCCTGGAAGCATGAAAATCACTTTAAACATGCTAATTTTAGCTCTAACACTGATGATCCACCTACAAATGTGAACTGACGTTCAAAAATAAAACATTTGAAAACGGACCATTTTCCACATTTCTGAAGCATGACGTAATGGGGGGGTGTTATCTCTTTTGTCGAAAATCAGCCGTTTTTGCTCGAACATTAAATGCCTCCAAATGGTATTTAATTAACTTCCCGAGCCCCTGGAAGCATGAAAATCACTTTGAACATGCTAATTTTAGCTCTAACACTGATGATCCACCTACAAATGTGAACTGACGTTCAAAAATAAAACATTTGAAAACGGACCATTTTCCACATTTCTGAAGCATGACGTAATGGGGGGGTGTTATCTCTTTTGTTGAAAATCAGCCGTTTTTGCTCGAACATTAAATGCCTCCAAATGGTATTTAATTAACTTCCCGAGCCCCTGGAAGCATGAAAATCACTTTAAACATGCTAATTTTAGCTCTAACACTGATGATCCACCTACAAATGTGAACTGACGTTCAAAAATAAAACATTTGAAAACGGACCATTTTCCACATTTCTGAAGCATGACGTAATGGGGGGGTGTTATCTCTTTTGTCGAAAATCAGCCGTTTTTGCTCGAACATTAAATGCCTCCAAATGGTATTTAATTAACTTCCCGAGCCCCTGGAAGCATGAAAATCACTTTAAACATGCTAATTTTAGCTCTAACACTGATGATCCACCTACAAATGTGAACTGACGTTCAAAAATAAAACATTTGAAAACGGACCATTTTCCACATTTCTGAAGCATGACGTAATGGGGGGGTGTTATCTCTTTTGTCGAAAATCAGCCGTTTTTGCTCGAACATTAAATGCCTCCAAATGGTATTTAATTAACTTCCCGAGCCCCTGGAAGCATGAAAATCACTTTAAACATGCTAATTTTAGCTCTAACACTGATGATCCACCTACAAATGTGAACTGACGTTCAAAAATAGAACATTTGAAAACGGACCATTTTCCACATTTCTGAAGCATGACGTAATGGGGGGGTGTTATCTCTTTTGTCGAAAATCAGCCGTTTTTGCTCGAACATTAAATGCCTCCAAATGGTATTTAATTAACTTCCCGGGGTGAAGAAACCCTTTTTGAGAACTCAGAGTGAGTAAATTGGCCATTTTCATGCACTTTTAACCATCCATAAATCTTGTGTTTTGGGCCCCTGGAAGCATGAAAATCACTTTAAACATGCTAATTTTAGCTCTAACACTGATGATCCACCTACAAATGTGAACTGACGTTCAAAAATAAAACATTTGAAAACGGACCATTTTCCACATTTCTGAAGCATGACGTAATGGGGGGGTGTTATCTCTTTTGTCGAAAATCAGCCGTTTTTGCTCGAACATTAAATGCCTCCAAATGGTATTTAATTAACTTCCCGAGCCCCTGGAAGCATGAAAATCACTTTAAACATGCTAATTTTAGCTCTAACACTGATGATCCACCTACAAATGTGAACTGACGTTCAAAAATAAAACATTTGAAAACGGACCATTTTCCACATTTCTGAAGCATGACGTAATGGGGGGGTGTTATCTCTTTTGTCGAAAATCAGCCGTTTTTACTCGAACATTAAATGCCTCCAAATGGTATTTAATTAACTTCCCGAGCCCCTGGAAGCATGAAAATCACTTTAAACATGCTAATTTTAGCTCTAACACTGATGATCCACCTACAAATGTGAACTGACGTTCAAAAATAAAACATTTGAAAACGGACCATTTTCCACATTTCTGAAGCATGACGTAATGGGGGGGGTGTTATCTCTTTTGTCGAAAATCAGCCGTGTTTGCTCGAACATTAAATGCCTCCAAATGGTATTTAATTAACTTCCCGGGGTGAAGAAACCCTTTTTGAGAACTCAGAGTGAGTAAATTGGCCATTTTCATGCACTTTTAACCATTCCATAAATCTTGTGTTTTGGGCCCCTGGAAGCATGAAAATCACTTTAAACATGCTAATTTTAGCTCTAACACTGATGATCCACCTACAAATGTGAACTGACGTTCAAAAATAAAACATTTGAAAACGGACCATTTTCCACATTTCTGAAGCATGACGTAATGGGGGGGTGTTATCTCTTTTGTCGAAAATCAGCCGTTTTTGCTCGAACATTAAATGCCTCCAAATGGTATTTAATTAACTTCCCGGGGTGAAGAAACCCTTTTTGAGAACTCAGAGTGAGTAAATTGGCCATTTTCATGCACTTTTAACCATTCCATAAATCTTGTGTTTTGGGCCCCTGGAAGCATGAAAATCACTTTAAACATGCTAATTTTAGCTCTAACACTGATGATCCACCTACAAATGTGAACTGACGTTCAAAAATAAAACATTTGAAAACGGACCATTTTCCACATTTCTGAAGCATGACGTAATGGGGGGGTGTTATCTCTTTTGTCGAAAATCAGCCGTTTTTGCTCGAACATTAAATGCCTCCAAATGGTATTTAATTAACTTCCCGAGCCCCTGGAAGCATGAAAATCACTTTAAACATGCTAATTTTAGCTCTAACACTGATGATCCACCTACAAATGTGAACTGACGTTCAAAAATAAAACATTTGAAAACGGACCATTTTCCACATTTCTGAAGCATGACGTAATGGGGGGGTGTTATCTCTTTTGTCGAAAATCAGCCGTTTTTGCTCGAACATTAAATGCCTCCAAATGGTATTTAATTAACTTCCCGGGGTGAAGAAACCCTTTTTGAGAACTCAGAGTGAGTAAATTGGCCATTTTCATGCACTTTTAACCATTCCATAAATCTTGTGTTTTGGGCCCCTGGAAGCATGAAAATCACTTTAAACATGCTAATTTTAGCTCTAACACTGATGATCCACCTACAAATGTGAACTGACGTTCAAAAATAAAACATTTGAAAACGGACCATTTTCCACATTTCTGAAGCATGACGTAATGGGGGGGTGTTATCTCTTTTGTCGAAAATCAGCCGTTTTGGCTCGAACATTAAATGCCTCCAAATGGTATTTAATTAACTTCCCGGGGTGAAGAAACCCTTTTTGAGAACTCAGAGTGAGTAAATTGGCCATTTTCATGCACTTTTAACCATTCCATAAATCTTGTGTTTTGGGCCCCTGGAAGCATGAAAATCACTTTAAACATGCTAATTTTAGCTCTAACACTGATGATCCACCTACAAATGTGAACTGACGTTCAAAAATAAAACATTTGAAAACGGACCATTTTCCACATTTCTGAAGCATGACGTAATGGGGGGGTGTTATCTCTTTTGTCGAAAATCAGCCGTTTTTGCTCGAACATTAAATGCCTCCAAATGGTATTTAATTAACTTCCCGGGGTGAAGAAACCCTTTTTGAGAACTCAGAGTGAGTAAATTGGCCATTTTCATGCACTTTTAACCATTCCATAAATCTTGTGTTTTGGGCCCCTGGAAGCATGAAAATCACTTTAAACATGCTAATTTTAGCTCTAACACTGATGATCCACCTACAAATGTGAACTGACGTTCAAAAATAAAACATTTGAAAACGGACCATTTTCCACATTTCTGAAGCATGACGTAATGGGGGGGTGTTATCTCTTTTGTCGAAAATCAGCCGTTTTTGCTCGAACATTAAATGCCTCCAAATGGTATTTAATTAACTTCCCGAGCCCCTGGAAGCATGAAAATCACTTTAAACATGCTAATTTTAGCTCTAACACTGATGATCCACCTACAAATGTGAACTGACGTTCAAAAATAAAACATTTGAAAACGGACCATTTTCCACATTTCTGAAGCATGACGTAATGGGGGGGTGTTATCTCTTTTGTCGAAAATCAGCCGTTTTTGCTCGAACATTAAATGCCTCCAAATGGTATTTAATTAACTTCCCGAGCCCCTGGAAGCATGAAAATCACTTTAAACATGCTAATTTTAGCTCTAACACTGATGATCCACCTACAAATGTGAACTGACGTTCAAAAATAAAACATTTGAAAACGGACCATTTTCCACATTTCTGAAGCATGACGTAATGGGGGGGTGTTATCTCTTTTGTCGAAAATCAGCCGTTTTTGCTCGAACATTAAATGCCTCCAAATGGTATTTAATTAACTTCCCGAGCCCCTGGAAGCATGAAAATCACTTTAAACATGCTAATTTTAGCTATAACACTGATGATCCACCTACAAATGTGAACTGACGTTCAAAAATAAAACATTTGAAAACGGACCATTTTCCACATTTCTGAAGCATGACGTAATGGGGGGGGTGTTATCTCTTTTGTCGAAAATCAGCCGTTTTTGCTCGAACATTAAATGCCTCCAAATGGTATTTAATTAACTTCCCGAGCCCCTGGAAGCATGAAAATCACTTTAAACATGCTAATTTTAGCTCTAACACTGATGATCCACCTACAAATGTGAACTGACGTTCAAAAATAAAACATTTGAAAACGGACCATTTTCCACATTTCTGAAGCATGACGTAATGGGGGGGTGTTATCTCTTTTGTCGAAAATCAGCCGTTTTTGCTCGAACATTAAATGCCTCCAAATGGTATTTAATTAACTTCCCGAGCCCCTGGAAGCATGAAAATCACTTTAAACATGCTAATTTTAGCTCTAACACTGATGATCCACCTACAAATGTGAACTGACGTTCAAAAATAAAACATTTGAAAACGGACCATTTTCCACATTTCTGAAGCATGACGTAATGGGGGGGTGTTATCTCTTTTGTCGAAAATCAGCCGTTTTTGCTCGAACATTAAATGCCTCCAAATGGTATTTAATTAACTTCCCGGGGTGAAGAAACCCTTTTTGAGAACTCAGAGTGAGTAAATTGGCCATTTTCATGCACTTTTAACCATTCCATAAATCTTGTGTTTTGGGCCCCTGGAAGCATGAAAATCACTTTAAACATGCTAATTTTAGCTCTAACACTGATGATCCACCTACAAATGTGAACTGACGTTCAAAAATAAAACATTTGAAAACGGACCATTTTCCACATTTCTGAAGCATGACGTAATGGGGGGGTGTTATCTCTTTTGTCGAAAATCAGCCGTTTTTGCTCGAACATTAAATGCCTCCAAATGGTATTTAATTAACTTCCCGAGCCCCTGGAAGCATGAAAATCACTTTAAACATGCTAATTTTAGCTCTAACACTGATGATCCACCTACAAATGTGAACTGACGTTCAAAAATAAAACATTTGAAAACGGACCATTTTCCACATTTCTGAAGCATGACGTAATGGGGGGGTGTTATCTCTTTTGTCGAAAATCAGCCGTTTTTGCTCGAACATTAAATGCCTCCAAATGGTATTTAATTAACTTCCCGGGGTGAAGAAACCCTTTTTGAGAACTCAGAGTGAGTAAATTGGCCATTTTCATGCACTTTTAACCATTCCATAAATCTTGTGTTTTGGGCCCCTGGAAGCATGAAAATCACTTTAAACATGCTAATTTTAGCTCTAACACTGATGATCCACCTACAAATGTGAACTGACGTTCAAAAATAAAACATTTGAAAACGGACCATTTTCCACATTTCAGAAGCATGACGTAATGGGGGGGTGTTATCTCTTTTGTCGAAAATCAGCCGTTTTTGCTCGAACATTAAATGCCTCCAAATGGTATTTAATTAACTTCCCGGGGTGAAGAAACCCTTTTTGAGAACTCAGAGTGAGTAAATTGGCCATTTTCATGCACTTTTAACCATTCCATAAATCTTGTGTTTTGGGCCCCTGGAAGCATGAAAATCACTTTAAACATGCTAATTTTAGCTCTAACACTGATGATCCACCTACAAATGTGAACTGACGTTCAAAAATAAAACATTTGAAAACTGACCATTTTCCACATTTCTGAAGCATGACGTAATGGGGGGGTGTTATCTCTTTTGTCGAAAATCAGCCGTTTTTGCTCGAACATTAAATGCCTCCAAATGGTATTTAATTAACTTCCCGGGGTGAAGAAACCCTTTTTGAGAACTCAGAGTGAGTAAATTGGCCATTTTCATGCACTTTTAACCATTCCATAAATCTTGTGTTTTGGGCCCCTGGAAGCATGAAAATCACTTTAAACATGCTAATTTTAGCTCTAACACTGATGATCCACCTACAAATGTGAACTGACGTTCAAAAATAAAACATTTGAAAACGGACCATTTTCCTCATTTCTGAAGCATGACGTAATGGGGGGGTGTTATCTCTTTTGTCGAAAATCAGCAGTTTTTGCTCGAACATTAAATGCCTCCAAATGGTATTTAATTAACTTCCCGAGCCCCTGGAAGCATGAAAATCACTTTAAACATGCTAATTTTAGCTCTAACACTGATGATCCACCTACAAATGTGAACTGACGTTCAAAAATAAAACATTTGAAAACGGACCATTTTCCACATTTCTGAAGCATGACGTAATGGGGGGGTGTTATCTCTATTGTCGAAAATCAGCCGTTTTTGCTCGAACATTAAATGCCTCCAAATGGTATTTAATTAACTTCACGAGCCCCTGGAAGCATGAAAATCACTTTAAACATGCTAATTTTAGCTCTAACACTGATGATCCACCTACAAATGTGAACTGACGTTCAAAAATAAAACATTTGAAAACGGACCATTTTCCACATTTCTGAAGCATGACGTAATGGGGGGGTGTTATCTCTTTTGTCGAAAATCAGCCGTTTTTGCTCGAACATTAAATGCCTCCAAATGGTATTTAATTAACTTCCCGGGGTGAAGAAACCCTTTTTGAGAACTCAGAGTGAGTAAATTGGCCATTTTCATGCACTTTTAACCATTCCATAAATCTTGTGTTTTGGGCTCCTGGAAGCATGAAAATCACTTTAAACATGCTAATTTTAGCTCTAACACTGATGATCCACCTACAAATGTGAACTGACGTTCAAAAATAAAACATTTGAAAACGGACCATTTTCCACATTTCTGAAGCATGACGTAATGGGGGGGTGTTATCTCTTTTGTCGAAAATCAGCCGTTTTTGCTCGAACATTAAATGCCTCCAAATGGTATTTAATTAACTTCCCGAGCCCCTGGAAGCATGAAAATCACTTTAAACATGCTAATTTTAGCTCTAACACTGATGATCCACCTACAAATGTGAACTGACGTTCAAAAATAAAACATTTGAAAACGGACCATTTTCCACATTTCTGAAGCATGACGTAATGGGGGGGTGTTATCTCTTTTGTCGAAAATCAGCCGTTTTTGCTCGAACATTAAATGCCTTCAAATGGTATTTAATTAACTTCCCGAGCCCCTGGAAGCATGAAAATCACTTTAAACATGCTAGTTTTAGCTCTAACACTGATGATCCACCTACAAATGTGAACTGACGTTCAAAAATAAAACATTTGAAAACGGACCATTTTCCACATTTCTGAAGCATGACGTAATGGGGGGGTGTTATCTCTTTTGTCGAAAATCAGCCGTTTTTGCTCGAACATTAAATGCCTCCAAATGGTATTTAATTAACTTCCCGAGCCCCTGGAAGCATGAAAATCACTTTAAACATGCTAATTTTAGCTCTAACACTGATGATCCACCTACAAATGTGAACTGACGTTCAAAAATAAAACATTTGAAAACGGACCATTTTCCACATTTCTGAAGCATGACGTAATGGGGGGGTGTTATCTCTTTTGTCGAAAATCAGCCGTTTTTGCTCGAACATTAAATGCCTCCAAATGGTATTTAATTAACTTCCCGAGCCCCTGGAAGCATGAAAATCACTTTAAACATGCTAATTTTAGCTCTAACACTGATGATCCACCTACAAATGTGAACTGACGTTCAAAAATAAAACATTTGAAAACGGACCATTTTCCACATTTCTGAAGCATGACGTAATGGGGGGGTGTTATCTCTTTTGTCGAAAATCAGCCGTTTTTGCTCGAACATTAAATGCCTCCAAATGGTATTTAATTAACTTCCCGAGCCCCTGGAAGCATGAAAATCACTTTAAACATGCTAATTTTAGCTCTAACACTGATGATCCACCTACAAATGTGAACTGACGTTCAAAAATAAAACATTTGAAAACGGACCATTTTCCACATTTCTGAAGCATGACGTAATGGGGGGGTGTTATCTCTTTTGTCGAAAATCAGCCGTTTTTGCTCGAACATTAAATGCCTCCAAATGGTATTTAATTAACTTCCCGAGCCCCTGGAAGCATGAAAATCACTTTAAACATGCTAATTTTAGCTCTAACACTGATGATCCACCTACAAATGTGAACTGACGTTCAAAAATAAAACATTTGAAAACGGACCATTTTCCACATTTCTGAAGCATGACGTAATGGGGGGGTGTTATCTCTTTTGTCGAAAATCAGCCGTTTTTGCTCGAACATTAAATGCCTCCAAATGGTATTTAATTAACTTCCCGAGCCCCTGGAAGCATGAAAATCACTTTAAACATGCTAATTTTAGCTCTAACACTGATGATCCACCTACAAATGTGAACTGACGTTCAAAAATAAAACATTTGAAAACGGACCATTTTCCACATTTCTGAAGCATGACGTAATGGGGGGGTGTTATCTCTTTTGTCGAAAATCAGCCGTTTTTGCTCGAACATTAAATGCCTCCAAATGGTATTTAATTAACTTCCCGAGCCCCTGGAAGCATGAAAATCACTTTAAACATGCTAATTTTAGCTCTAACACTGATGATCCACCTACAAATGTGAACTGACGTTCAAAAATAAAACATTTGAAAACGGACCATTTTCCACATTTCTGAAGCATGACGTAATGGGGGGGTGTTATCTCTTTTGTCGAAAATCAGCCGTTTTTGCTCGAACATTAAATGCCTCCAAATGGTATTTAATTAACTTCCCGAGCCCCTGGAAGCATGAAAATCACTTTAAACATGCTAATTTTAGCTCTAACACTGATGATCCACCTACAAATGTGAACTGACGTTCAAAAATAAAACATTTGAAAACGGACCATTTTCCACATTTCTGAAGCATGACGTAATGGGGGGGTGTTATCTCTTTTGTCGAAAATCAGCTGTTTTTGCTCGAACATTAAATGCCTCCAAATGGTATTTAATTAACTTCCCGAGCCCCTGGAAGCATGAAAATCACTTTAAACATGCTAATTTTAGCTCTAACTCTGATGATCCACCTACAAATGTGAACTGACGTTCAAAAATAAAACATTTGAAAACGGACCATTTTCCACATTTCTGAAGCATGACGTAATGGGGGGGTGTTATCTCTTTTGTCGAAAATCAGCCGTTTTTGCTCGAACATTAAATGCCTCCAAATGGTATTTAATTAACTTCCAGAGCCCCTGGAAGCATGAAAATCACTTTAAACATGCTAATTTTAGCTCTAACACTGATGATCCACCTACAAATGTGAACTGACGTTCAAAAATAAAACATTTGAAAACGGACCATTTTCCACATTTCTGAAGCATGACGTAATGGGGGGGTGTTATCTCTTTTGTCGAAAATCAGCCGTTTTTGCTCGAACATTAAATGCCTCCAAATGGTATTTAATTAACTTCCCGGGGTGAAGAAACCCTTTTTGAGAACTCAGAGTGAGTAAATTGGCCATTTTCATGCACTTTTAACCATTCCATAAATCTTGTGTTTTGGGCCCCTGGAAGCATGAAAATCACTTTAAACATGCTAATTTTAGCTCTAACACTGATGATCCACCTACAAATGTGAACTGACGTTCAAAAATAAAACATTTGAAAACGGACCATTTTCCACATTTCTGAAGCATGACGTAATGGGGGGGTGTTATCTCTTTTGTCGAAAATCAGCCGTTTTTGCTCGAACATTAAATGCCTCCAAATGGTATTTAATTAACTTCCCGAGCCCCTGGAAGCATGAAAATCACTTTAAACATGCTAATTTTAGCTCTAACACTGATGATCCACCTACAAATGTGAACTGACGTTCAAAAATAAAACATTTGAAAACGGACCATTTTCCACATTTCTGAAGCATGACGTAATGGGGGGGTGTTATCTCTTTTGTCGAAAATCAGCCGTTTTTGCTCGAACATTAAATGCCTCCAAATGGTATTTATTTCACTTCCCGAGCCCCTGGAAGCATGAAAATCACTTTAAACATGCTAATTTTAGCTCTAACACTGATGATCCACCTACAAATGTGAACTGACGTTCAAAAATAAAACATTTGAAAACGGACCATTTTCCACATTTCTGAAGCATGACGTAATGGGGGGGTGTTATCTCTTTTGTCGAAAATCAGCCGTTTTTGCTCGAACATTAAATGCCTCCAAATGGTATTTAATTAACTTCCCGAGCCCCTGGAAGCATGAAAATCACTTTAAACATGCTAATTTTAGCTCTAACACTGATGATCCACCTACAAATGTGAACTGACGTTCAAAAATAAAACATTTGAAAACGGACCATTTTCCACATTTCTGAAGCATGACGTAATGGGGGGGTGTTATCTCTTTTGTCGAAAATCAGCCGTTTTTGCTCGAACATTAAATGCCTCCAAATGGTATTTAATTAACTTCCCGAGCCCCTGGAAGCATGAAAATCACTTTAAACATGCTAATTTTAGCTCTAACACTGATGATCCACCTACAAATGTGAACTGACGTTCAAAAATAAAACATTTGAAAACGGACCATTTTCCACATTTCTGAAGCATGACGTAATGGGGGGGTGTTATCTCTTTTGTCGAAAATCAGCCGTTTTTGCTCGAACATTAAATGCCTCCAAATGGTATTTAATTAACTTCCCGAGCCCCTGGAAGCATGAAAATCACTTTAAACATGCTAATTTTAGCTCTAACACTGATGATCCACCTACAAATGTGAACTGACGTTCAAAAATAAAACATTTGAAAACGGACCATTTTCCACATTTCTGAAGCATGACGTAATGGGGGGGTTTTATCTCTTTTGTCGAAAATCAGCCGTTTTTGCTCGAACATTAAATGCCTCCAAATGGTATTTAATTAACTTCCCGGGGTGAAGAAACCCTTTTTGAGAACTCAGAGTGAGTAAATTGGCCATTTTCATGCACTTTTAACCATTCCATAAATCTTGTGTTTTGGGCCCCTGGAAGCATGAAAATCACTTTAAACATGCTAATTTTAGCTCTAACACTGATGATCCACCTACAAATGTGAACTGACGTTCAAAAATAAAACATTTGAAAACGGACCATTTTCCACATTTCTGAAGCATGACGTAATGGGGGGGTGTTATCTCTTTTGTCGAAAATCAGCCGTTTTTGCTCGAACATTAAATGCCTCCAAATGGTATTTAATTAACTTCCCGGGGTGAAGAAACCCTTTTTGAGAACTCAGAGTGAGTAAATTGGCCATTTTCATGCACTTTTAACCATTCCATAAATCTTGTGTTTTGGGCCCCTGGAAGCAGGAAAATCACTTTAAACATGCTAATTTTAGCTCTAACACTGATGATCCACCTACAAATGTGAACTGACGTTCAAAAATAAAACATTTGAAAACGGACCATTTTCCACATTTCTGAAGCATGACGTAATGGGGGGGTGTTATCTCTTTTGTCGAAAATCAGCCGTTTTTGCTCGAACATTAAATGCCTCCAAATGGTATTTAATTAACTTCCCGGGGTGAAGAAACCCTTTTTGAGAACTCAGAGTGAGTAAATTGGCCATTTTCATGCACTTTTAACCATTCCATAAATCTTGTGTTTTGGGCCCCTGGAAGCATGAAAATCACTTTAAACATGCTAATTTTAGCTCTAACACTGATGATCCACCTACAAATGTGAACTGACGTTCAAAAATAAAACATTTGAAAACGGACCATTTTCCACATTTCTGAAGCATGACGTAATGGGGGGGTGTTATCTCTTTTGTCGAAAATCAGCCGTTTTTGCTCGAACATTAAATGCCTCCAAATGGTATTTAATTAACTTCCCGAGCCCCTGGAAGCATGAAAATCACTTTAAACATGCTAATTTTAGCTCTAACACTGATGATCCACCTACAAATGTGAACTGACGTTCAAAAATAAAACATTTGAAAACGGACCATTTTCCACATTTCTGAAGCATGACGTAATGGGGGGGTGTTATCTCTTTTGTCGAAAATCAGCCGTTTTTGCTCGAACATTAAATGCCTCCAAATGGTATTTAATTAACTTCCCGAGCCCCTGGAAGCATGAAAATCACTTTAAACATGCTAATTTTAGCTCTAACACTGATGATCCACCTACAAATGTGAACTGACGTTCAAAAATAAAACATTTGAAAACGGACCATTTTCCACATTTCTGAAGCATGACGTAATGGGGGGGGTGTTATCTCTTTTGTCGAAAATCAGCCGTTTTTGCTCGAACATTAAATGCCTCCAAATGGTATTTAATTAACTTCCCGAGCCCCTGGAAGCATGAAAATCACTTTAAACATGCTAATTTTAGCTCTAACACTGATGATCCACCTACAAATGTGAACTGACGTTCAAAAATAAAACATTTGAAAACGGACCATTTTCCACATTTCTGAAGCATGACGTAATGGGGGGGTGTTATCTCTTTTGTCGAAAATCAGCCGTTTTTGCTCGAACATTAAATGCCTCCAAATGGTATTTAATTAACTTCCCGAGCCCCTGGAAGCATGAAAATCACTTTAAACATGCTAATTTTAGCTCTAACACTGATGATCCACCTACAAATGTGAACTGACGTTCAAAAATAAAACATTTGAAAACGGACCATTTTCCACATTTCTGAAGCATGACGTAATGGGGGGGTGTTATCTCTTTTGTCGAAAATCAGCCGTTTTTGCTCGAACATTAAATGCCTCCAAATGGTATTTAATTAACTTCCCGAGCCCCTGGAAGCATGAAAATCACTTTAAACATGCTAATTTTAGCTCTAACACTGATGATCCACCTACAAATGTGAACTGACGTTCAAAAATAAAACATTTGAAAACGGACCATTTTCCACATTTCTGAAGCATGACGTAATGGGGGGGTGTTATCTCTTTTGTCGAAAATCAGCCGTTTTTGCTCGAACATTAAATGCCTCCAAATGGTATTTAATTAACTTCCCGGGGTGAAGAAACCCTTTTTGAGAACTCAGAGTGAGTAAATTGGCCATTTTCATGCACTTTTAACCATTCCATAAATCTTGTGTTTTGGGCCCCTGGAAGCATGAAAATCACTTTAAACATGCTAATTTTAGCTCTAACACTGATGGTCCACCTACAAATGTGAACTGACGTTCAAAAATAAAACATTTGAAAACGGACCATTTTCCACATTTCTGAAGCATGACGTAATGGGGGGGTGTTATCTCTTTTGTCGAAAATCAGCCGTTTTTGCTCGAACATTAAATGCCTCCAAATGGTATTTAATTAACTTCCCGGGGTGAAGAAACCCTTTTTGAGAACTCAGAGTGAGTAAATTGGCCATTTTCATGCACTTTTAACCATTCCATAAATCTTGTGTTTTGGGCCCCTGGAAGCATGAAAATCACTTTAAACATGCTAATTTTAGCTCTAACACTGATGATCCACCTACAAATGTGAACTGACGTTCAAAAATAAAACATTTGAAAACGGACCATTTTCCACATTTCTGAAGCATGACGTAATGGGGGGGTGTTATCTCTTTTGTCGAAAATCAGCCGTTTTTGCTCGAACATTAAATGCCTCCAAATGGTATTTAATTAACTTCCCGGGGTGAAGAAACCCTTTTTGAGAACTCAGAGTGAGTAAATTGGCCATTTTCATGCACTTTTAACCATTCCATAAATCTTGTGTTTTGGGCCCCTGGAAGCATGAAAATCACTTTAAACATGCTAATTTTAGCTCTAACACTGATGATCCACCTACAAATGTGAACTGACGTTCAAAAATAAAACATTTGAAAACGGACCATTTTCCACATTTCTGAAGCATGACGTAATGGGGGGGGTGTTATCTCTTTTGTCGAAAATCAGCTGTTTTTGCTCGAACATTAAATGCCTCCAAATGGTATTTAATTAACTTCCCGAGCCCCTGGAAGCATGAAAATCACTTTAAACATGCTAATTTTAGCTCTAACACTGATGATCCACCTACAAATGTGAACTGACGTTCAAAAATAAAACATTTGAAAACGGACCATTTTCCACATTTCTGAAGCATGACGTAATGGGGGGGTGTTATCTCTTTTGTCGAAAATCAGCCGTTTTTGCTCGAACATTAAATGCCTCCAAATGGTATTTAATTAACTTCCCGGGGTGAAGAAACCCTTTTTGAGAACTCAGAGTGAGTAAATTGGCCATTTTCATGCACTTTTAACCATTCCATAAATCTTGTGTTTTGGGCCCCTGGAAGCATGAAAATCACTTTAAACCTGCTAATTTTAGCTCTAACACTGATGATCCACCTACAAATGTGAACTGACGTTCAAAAATAAAACATTTGAAAACGGACCATTTTCCACATTTCTGAAGCATGACGTAATGTGGGGGTGTTATCTCTTTTGTCGAAAATCAGCCGTTTTTGCTCGAACATTAAATGCCTCCAAATGGTATTTAATTAACTTCCCGGGGTGAAGAAACCCTTTTTGAGAACTCAGAGTGAGTAAATTGGCCATTTTCATGCACTTTTAACCATTCCATAAATCTTGTGTTTTGGGCCCCTGGAAGCATGAAAATCACTTTAAACATGCTAATTTTAGCTCTAACACTGATGATCCACCTACAAATGTGAACTGACGTTCAAAAATAAAACATTTGAAAACGGACCATTTTCCACATTTCTGAAGCATGACGTAATGGGGGGGTGTTATCTCTTTTGTCGAAAATCAGCCGTTTTTGCTCGAACATTAAATGCCTCCAAATGGTATTTAATTAACTTCCCGAGCCCCTGGAAGCATGAAAATCACTTTAAACATGCTAATTTTAGCTCTAACACTGATGATCCACCTACAAATGTGAACTGACGTTCAAAAATAAAACATTTGAAAACGGACCATTTTCCACATTTCTGAAGCATGACGTAATGGGGGGGTGTTATCTCTTTTGTCGAAAATCAGCCGTTTTTGCTCGAACATTAAATGCCTCCAAATGGTATTTAATTAACTTCCCGAGCCCCTGGAAGCATGAAAATCACTTTAAACATGCTAATTTTAGCTCTAACACTGATGATCCACCTACAAATGTGAACTGACGTTCAAAAATAAAACATTTGAAAACGGACCATTTTCCACATTTCTGAAGCATGACGTAATGGGGGGGTGTTATCTCTTTTGTCGAAAATCAGCCGTTTTTGCTCGAACATTAAATGCCTCCAAATGGTATTTAATTAACTTCGCGAGCCCCTGGAAGCATGAAAATCACTTTAAACATGCTAATTTTAGCTCTAACACTGATGATCCACCTACAAATGTGAACTGACGTTCAAAAAAAAAACATTTGAAAACGGACCATTTTCCACATTTCTGAAGCATGACGTAATGGGGGGGTGTTATCTCTTTTGTCGAAAATCAGCCGTTTTTGCTCGAACATTAAATGCCTCCAAATGGTATTTAATTAACTTCCCGGGGTGAAGAAACCCTTTTTGAGAACCCAGAGTGAGTAAATTGGCCATTTTCATGCACTTTTAACCATTCCATAAATCTTGTGTTTTGGGCCCCTGGAAGCATGAAAATCACTTTAAACATGCTAATTTTAGCTCTAACACTGATGATCCACCTACAAATGTGAACTGACGTTCAAAAATAAAACATTTGAAAACGGACCATTTTCCACATTTCTGAAGCATGACGTAATGGGGGGGTGTTATCTCTTTTGTCGAAAATCAGCCGTTTTTGCTCGAACATTAAATGGTATTTAATTAACTTCCCGAGCCCCTGGAAGCATGAAAATCACTTTAAACATGCTAATTTTAGCTCTGACACTGATGATCCACCTACAAATGTGAACTGACGTTCAAAAATAAAACATTTGAAAACGGACCATTTTCCACATTTCTGAAGCATGACGTAATGGGGGGGTGTTATCTCTTTTGTCGAAAATCAGCCGTTTTTGCTCGAACATTAAATGCCTCCAAATGGTATTTAATTAACTTCCCGAGCCCCTGGAAGCATGAAAATCACTTTAAACATGCTAATTTTAGCTCTAACACTGATGATCCACCTACAAATGTGAACTGACGTTCAAAAATAAAACATTTGAAAACGGACCATTTTCCACATTTCTGAAGCATGACGTAATGGGGGGGTGTTATCTCTTTTGTCGAAAATCAGCCGTTTTTGCTCGAACATTAAATGCCTCCAAATGGTATTTAATTAACTTCCCGAGCCCCTGGAAGCATGAAAATCACTTTAAACATGCTAAGTTTAGCTCTAACACTGATGATCCACCTACAAATGTGAACTGACGTTCAAAAATAAAACATTTGAAAACGGACCATTTTCCACATTTCTGAAGCATGACGTAATGGGGGGGTGTTATCTCTTTTGTCGAAAATCAGCCGTTTTTGTTCGAACATTAAATGCCTCCAAATGGTATTTAATTAACTTCCCGAGCCCCTGGAAGCATGAAAATCACTTTAAACATGCTAATTTTAGCTCTAACACTGATGATCCACCTACAAATGTGAACTGACGTTCAAAAATAAAACATTTGAAAACGGACCATTTTCCACATTTCTGAAGCATGACGTAATGGGGGGGTGTTATCTCTTTTGTCGAAAATCAGCCGTTTTTGCTCGAACATTAAATGTCTCCAAATGGTATTTAATTAACTTCCCGAGCCCCTGGAAGCATGAAAATCACTTTAAACATGCTAATTTTAGCTCTAACACTGATGATCCACCTACAAATGTGAACTGACGTTCAAAAATAAAACATTTGAAAACGGACCATTTTCCACATTTCTGAAGCATGACGTAATGGGGGGGTGTTATCTCTTTTGTCGAAAATCAGCCGTTTTTGCTCGAACATTAAATGCCTCCAAATGGTATTTAATTAACTTCCCGAGCCCCTGGAAGCATGAAAATCACTTTAAACATGCTAATTTTAGCTCTAACACTGATGATCCACCTACAAATGTGAACTGACGTTCAAAAATAAAACATTTGAAAACGGACCATTTTCCACATTTCTGAAGCATGACGTAATGGGGGGGTGTTATCTCTTTTATCGAAAATCAGCCGTTTTTGCTCGAACATTAAATGCCTCCAAATGGTATTTAATTAACTTCCCGAGCCCCTGGAAGCATGAAAATCACTTTAAACATGCTAATTTTAGCTCTAACACTGATGATCCACCTACAAATGTGAACTGACGTTCAAAAATAAAACGTTTGAAAACGGACCATTTTCCACATTTCTGAAGCATCACGTAATGGGGGGGTGTTATCTCTTTTGTCGAAAATCAGCCGTTTTTGCTCGAACATTAAATGCCTCCAAATGGTATTTAATTAACTTCCCGAGCCCCTGGAAGCATGAAAATCACTTTAAACATGCTAATTTTAGCTCTAACACTGATGATCCACCTACAAATGTGAACTGACGTTCAAAAATAAAACATTTGAAAACGGACCATTTTCCACATTTCTGAAGCATGACGTAATGGGGGGGTGTTATCTCTTTTGTCGAAAATCAGCCGTTTTTGCTCGAACATTAAATGCCTCCAAATGGTATTTAATTAACTTCCCGAGCCCCTGGAAGCATGAAAATCACTTTAAACATGCTAATTTTAGCTCTAACACTGATGATCCACCTACAAATGTGAACTGACGTTCAAAAATAAAACATTTGAAAACGGACCATTTTCCACATTTCTGAAGCATGACGTAATGGGGGGGTGTTATCTCTTTTGTCGAAAATCAGCCGTTTTTGCTCGAACATTAAATGCCTCCAAATGGTATTTAATTAACTTCACGGGGTGAAGAAACCCTTTTTGAGAACTCAGAGTGAGTAAATTGGCCATTTTCATACACTTTTAACCATTCCATAAATCTTGTGTTTTGGGCCCCTGGAAGCATGAAAATCACTTTAAACATGCTAATTTTAGCTCTAACACTGATGATCCACCTACAAATGTGAACTGACGTTCAAAAATAAAACATTTGAAAACGGACCATTTTCCACATTTCTGAAGCATGACGTAATGGGGGGGTGTTATCTCTTTTGTCGAAAATCAGCCGTTTTTGCTCGAACATTAAATGCCTCCAAATGGTATTTAATTAACTTCCCGAGCCCCTGGAAGCATGAAAATCACTTTAAACATGCTAATTTTAGCTCTAACACTGATGATCCACCTACAAATGTGAACTGACGTTCAAAAATAAAACATTTGAAAACGGACCATTTTCCACATTTCTGAAGCATGACGTAATGGGGGGGTGTTATCTCTTTTGTCGAAAATCAGCCGTTTTTGCTCGAACATTAAATGCCTCCAAATGGTATTTAATTAACTTCCCGAGCCCCTGGAAGCATGAAAATCACTTTAAACATGCTAATTTTAGCTCTAACACTGATGATCCACCTACAAATGTGAACTGACGTTCAAAAATAAAACATTTGAAAACGGACCATTTTCCACATTTCTGAAGCATGACGTAATGGGGGGGTGTTATCTCTTTTGTCGAAAATCAGCCGTTTTTGCTCGAACATTAAATGTCTCCAAATGGTATTTAATTAACTTCCCGAGCCCCTGGAAGCATGAAAATCACTTTAAACATGCTAATTTTAGCTCTAACACTGATGATCCACCTACAAATGTGAACTGACGTTCAAAAATAAAACATTTGAAAACGGACCATTTTCCACATTTCTGAAGCATGACGTAATGGGGGGGTGTTATCTCTTTTGTCGAAAATCAGCCGTTTTTGCTCGAACATTAAATGCCTCCAAATGGTATTTAATTAACTTCCCGAGCCCCTGGAAGCATGAAAATCACTTTAAACATGCTAATTTTAGCTCTAACACTGATGATCCACCTACAAATGTGAACTGACGTTCAAAAATAAAACATTTGAAAACGGACCATTTTCCACATTTCTGAAGCATGACGTAATGGGGGGGTGTTATCTCTTTTGTCGAAAATCAGCCGTTTTTGCTCGAACATTAAATGCCTCCAAATGGTATTTAATTAACTTCCCGAGCCCCTGGAAGCATGAAAATCACTTTAAACATGCTAATTTTAGCTCTAACACTGATGATCCACCTACAAATGTGAACTGACGTTCAAAAATAAAACATTTGAAAACGGACCATTTTCCACATTTCTGAAGCATGACGTAATGGGGGGGTGTTATCTCTTTTGTCGAAAATCAGCTGTTTTTGCTCGAACATTAAATGCCTCCAAATGGTATTTAATTAACTTCCCGGGGTGAAGAAACCCTTTTTGAGAACTCAGAGTGAGTAAATTGGCCATTTTCATGCACTTTTAACCATTCCATAAATCTTGTGTTTTGGGCCCCTGGAAGCATGAAAATCACTTTAAACATGCTAATTTTAGCTCTAACACTGATGATCCACCTACAAATGTGAACTGACGTTCAAAAATAAAACATTTGAAAACGGACCATTTTCCACATTTCTGAAGCATGACGTAATGGGGGGGTGTTATCTCTTTTGTCGAAAATCAGCCGTTTTTGCTCGAACATTAAATGCCTCCAAATGGTATTTAATTAACTTCCCGGGGTGAAGAAACCCTTTTTGAGAACTCAGAGTGAGTAAATTGGCCATTTTCATGCACTTTTAACCATTCCATAAATCTTGTGTTTTGGGCCCCTGGAAGCATGAAAATCACTTTAAACATGCTAATTTTAGCTCTAACACTGATGATCCACCTACAAATGTGAACTGACGTTCAAAAATAAAACATTTGAAAACGGACCATTTTCCACATTTCTGAAGCATGACGTAATGGGGGGGTGTTATCTCTTTTGTCGAAAATCAGCCGTTTTTGCTCGAACATTAAATGCCTCCAAATGGTATTTAATTAACTTCCCGGGGTGAAGAAACCCTTTTTGAGAACTCAGAGTGAGTAAATTGGCCATTTTCATGCACTTTTAACCATTCCATAAATCTTGTGTTTTGGGCCCCTGGAAGCATGAAAATCACTTTAAACATGCTAATTTTAGCTCTAACACTGATGATCCACCTACAAATGTGAACTGACGTTCAAAAATAAAACATTTGAAAACGGACCATTTTCCACATTTCTGAAGCATGACGTAATGGGGGGGTGTTATCTCTTTTGTCGAAAATCAGCCGTTTTTGCTCGAACATTAAATGCCTCCAAATGGTATTTAATTAACTTCCCGGGGTGAAGAAACCCTTTTTGAGAACTCAGAGTGAGTAAATTGGCCATTTTCATGCACTTTTAACCATTCCATAAATCTTGTGTTTTGGGCCCCTGGAAGCATGAAAATCACTTTAAACATGCTAATTTTAGCTCTAACACTGATGATCCACCTACAAATGTGAACTGACGTTCAAAAATAAAACATTTGAAAACGGACCATTTTCCACATTTCTGAAGCATGACGTAATGGGGGGGTGTTATCTCTTTTGTCAAAAATCAGCCGTTTTTGCTCGAACATTAAATGCCTCCAAATGGTATTTAATTAACTTCCCGAGCCCCTGGAAGCATGAAAATCACTTTAAACATGCTAATTTTAGCTCTAACACTGATGATCCACCTACAAATGTGAACTGACGTTCAAAAATAAAACATTTGAAAACGGACCATTTTCCACATTTCTGAAGCATGACGTAATGGGGGGGTGTTATCTCTTTTGTCGAAAATCAGCCGTTTTTGCTCGAACATTAAATGCCTCCAAATGGTATTTAATTAACTTCCCGAGCCCCTGGAAGCATGAAAATCACTTTAAACATGCTAATTTTAGCTCTAACACTGATGATCCACCTACAAATGTGAACTGACGTTCAAAAATAAAACATTTGAAAACGGACCATTTTCCACATTTCTGAAGCATGACGTAATGGGGGGGTGTTATCTCTTTTGTCGAAAATCAGCCGTTTTTGCTCGAACATTAAATGCCTCCAAATGGTATTTAATTAACTTCCCGGGGTGAAGAAACCCTTTTTGAGAACTCAGAGTGAGTAAATTGGCCATTTTCATGCACTTTTAACCATTCCATAAATCTTGTGTTTTGGGCCCCTGGAAGCATGAAAATCACTTTAAACATGCTAATTTTAGCTCTAACACTGATGATCCACCTACAAATGTGAACTGACGTTCAAAAATAAAACATTTGAAAACGGACCATTTTCCACATTTCTGAAGCATGACGTAATGGGGGGTGTTATCTCTTTTGTCGAAAATCAGCCGTTTTTGCTCGAACATTAAATGCCTCCAAATGGTATTTAATTAACTTCCCGGGGTGAAGAAACCCTTTTTGAGAACTCAGAGTGAGTAAATTGGCCATTTTCATGCACTTTTAACCAATCCATAAATCTTGTGTTTTGGGCCCCTGGAAGCATGAAAATCACTTTAAACATGCTAATTTTAGCTCTAACACTGATGATCCACCTACAAATGTGAACTGACGTTCAAAAATAAAACATTTGAAAACGGACCATTTTCCACATTTCTGAAGCATGACGTAATGGGGGGGTGTTATCTCTTTTGTCGAAAATCAGCCGTTTTTGCTCGAACATTAAATGCCTCCAAATGGTATTTAATTAACTTCCCGAGCCCCTGGAAGCATGAAAATCACTTTAAACATGCTAATTTTAGCTCTAACACTGATGATCCACCTACAAATGTGAAATGACGTTCAAAAATAAAACATTTGAAAACGGACCATTTTCCACATTTCTGAAGCATGACGTAATGGGGGGGTGTTATCTCTTTTGTCGAAAATCAGCCGTTTTTGCTCGAACATTAAATGCCTCCAAATGGTATTTAATTAACTTCCCGAGCCCCTGGAAGCATGAAAATCACTTTAAACATGCTAATTTTAGCTCTAACACTGATGATCCACCTACAAATGTGAACTGACGTTCAAAAATAAAACGTTTGAAAACGGACCATTTTCCACATTTCTGAAGCATCACGTAATGGGGGGGTGTTATCTCTTTTGTCGAAAATCAGCCGTTTTTGCTCGAACATTAAATGCCTCCAAATGGTATTTAATTAACTTCCCGAGCCCCTGGAAGCATGAAAATCACTTTAAACATGCTAATTTTAGCTCTAACACTGATGATCCACCTACAAATGTGAACTGACGTTCAAAAATAAAACATTTGAAAACGGACCATTTTCCACATTTCTGAAGCATGACGTAATGGGGGGGTGTTATCTCTTTTGTCGAAAATCAGCCGTTTTTGCTCGAACATTAAATGCCTCCAAATGGTATTTAATTAACTTCCCGAGCCCCTGGAAGCATGAAAATCACTTTAAACATGCTAATTTTAGCTCTAACACTGATGATCCACCTACAAATGTGAACTGACGTTCAAAAATAAAACATTTGAAAACGGACCATTTTCCACATTTCTGAAGCATGACGTAATGGGGGGGTGTTATCTCTTTTGTCGAAAATCAGCCGTTTTTGCTCGAACATTAAATGCCTCCAAATGGTATTTAATTAACTTCACGGGGTGAAGAAACCCTTTTTGAGAACTCAGAGTGAGTAAATTGGCCATTTTCATGCACTTTTAACCATTCCATAAATCTTGTGTTTTGGGCCCCTGGAAGCATGAAAATCACTTTAAACATGCTAATTTTAGCTCTAACACTGATGATCCACCTACAAATGTGAACTGACGTTCAAAAATAAAACATGTGAAAACGGACCATTTTCCACATTTCTGAAGCATGACGTAATGGGGGGGTGTTATCTCTTTTGTCGAAAATCAGCCGTTTTTGCTCGAACATTAAATGCCTCCAAATGGTATTTAATTAACTTCCCGAGCCCCTGGAAGCATGAAAATCACTTTAAACATGCTAATTTTAGCTCTAACACTGATGATCCACCTACAAATGTGAACTGACGTTCAAAAATAAAACATTTGAAAACGGACCATTTTCCACATTTCTGAAGCATGACGTAATGGGGGGGTGTTATCTCTTTTGTCGAAAATCAGCCGTTTTTGCTCGAACATTAAATGCCTCCAAATGGTATTTAATTAACTTCCCGAGCCCCTGGAAGCATGAAAATCACTTTAAACATGCTAATTTTAGCTCTAACACTGATGATCCACCTACAAATGTGAACTGACGTTCAAAAATAAAACATTTGAAAACGGACCATTTTCCACATTTCTGAAGCATGACGTAATGGGGGGGTGTTATCTCTTTTGTCGAAAATCAGCCGTTTTTGCTCGAACATTAAATGCCGCCAAATGGTATTTAATTAACTTCCCGAGCCCCTGGAAGCATGAAAATCACTTTAAACATGCTCATTTTAGCTCTAACACTGATGATCCACCTACAAATGTGAACTGACGTTCAAAAATAAAACATTTGAAAACGGACCATTTTCCACATTTCTGAAGCATGACGTAATGGGGGGGTGTTATCTCTTTTGTCGAAAATCAGCCGTTTTTGCTCAAACATTAAATGCCTCCAAATGGTATTTAATTAACTTCCCGGGGTGAAGAAACCCTTTTTGAGAACTCAGAGTGAGTAAATTGGCCATTTTCATGCACTTTTAACCATTCCATAAATCTTGTGTTTTGGGCCCCTGGAAGCATGAAAATCACTTTAAACATGCTAATTTTAGCTCTAACACTGATGATCCACCTACAAATGTGAACTGACGTTCAAAAATAAAACATTTGAAAACGGACCATTTTCCACATTTCTGAAGCATGACGTAATGGGGGGGTGTTATCTCTTTTGTCGAAAATCAGCCGTTTTTGCTCGAACATTAAATGCCTCCAAATGGTATTTAATTAACTTCCCGAGCCCCTGGAAGCATGAAAATCACTTTAAACATGCTAATTTTAGCTCTAACACTGATGATCCACCTACAAATGTGAACTGACGTTCAAAAATAAAACATTTGAAAACGGACCATTTTCCACATTTCTGAAGCATGACGTAATGGGGGGGTGTTATCTCTTTTGTCGAAAATCAGCCGTTTTTGCTCGAACATTAAATGCCTCCAAATGGTATTTAATTAACTTCCCGAGCCCCTGGAAGCATGAAAATCACTTTAAACATGCTAATTTTAGCTCTAACACTGATGATCCACCTACAAATGTGAACTGACGTTCAAAAATAAAACATTTGAAAACGGACCATTTTCCACATTTCTGAAGCATGACGTAATGGGGGGGTGTTATCTCTTTTGTCGAAAATCAGCCGTTTTTGCTCGAACATTAAATGCCTCCAAATGGTATTTAATTAACTTCCCGAGCCCCTGGAAGCATGAAAATCACTTTAAACATGCTAATTTTAGCTCTAACACTGATGATCCACCTACAAATGTGAACTGACGTTCAAAAATAAAACATTTGAAAACGGACCATTTTCCACATTTCTGAAGCATGACGTAATGGGGGGGTGTTATCTCTTTTGTCGAAAATCAGCCGTTTTTGCTCGAACATTAAATGCCTCCAAATGGTATTTAATTAACTTCCCGGGGTGAAGAAACCCTTTTTGAGAACTCAGAGTGAGTAAATTGGCCATTTTCATGCACTTTTAACCATTCCATAAATCTTGTGTTTTGGGCCCCTGGAAGCATGAAAATCACTTTAAACATGCTAATTTTAGCTCTAACACTGATGATCCACCTACAAATGTGAACTGACGTTCAAAAATAAAACATTTGAAAACGGACCATTTTCCACATTTCTGAAGCATGACGTAATGGGGGGGTGTTATCTCTTTTGTCGAAAATCAGCCGTTTTTGCTCGAACATTAAATGCCTCCAAATGGTATTTAATTAACTTCCCGAGCCCCTGGAAGCATGAAAATCACTTTAAACATGCTAATTTTAGCTCTAACACTGATGATCCACCTACAAATGTGAACTGACGTTCAAAAATAAAACATTTGAAAACGGACCATTTTCCACATTTCTGAAGCATGACGTAATGGGGGGGGTGTTATCTCTTTTGTCGAAAATCAGCCGTTTTTGCTCGAACATTAAATGCCTCCAAATGGTATTTAATTAACTTCCCGAGCCCCTGGAAGCATGAAAATCACTTTAAACATGCTAATTTTAGCTCTAACACTGATGATCCACCTACAAATGTGAACTGACGTTCAAAAATAAAACATTTGAAAACGGACCATTTTCCACATTTCTGAAGCATGACGTAATGGGGGGGTGTTATCTCTTTTGTCGAAAATCAGCCGTTTTTGCTCGAACATTAAATGCCTCCAAATGGTATTTAATTAACTTCCCGGGGTGAAGAAACCCTTTTTGAGAACTCAGAGTGAGTAAATTGGCCATTTTCATGCACTTTTAACCATTCCATAAATCTTGTGTTTTGGGCCCCTGGAAGCATGAAAATCACTATAAACATGCTAATTTTAGCTCTAACACTGATGATCCACCTACAAATGTGAACTGACGTTCAAAAATAAAACATTTGAAAACGGACCATTTTCCACATTTCTGAAGCATGACGTAATGGGGGGGTGTTATCTCTTTTGTCGAAAATCAGCCGTTTTTGCTCGAACATTAAATGCCTCCAAATGGTATTTAATTAACTTCCCGGGGTGAAGAAACCCTTTTTGAGAACTCAGAGTGAGTAAATTGGCCATTTTCATGCACTTTTAACCATTCCATAAATCTTGTGTTTTGGGCCCCTGGAAGCATGAAAATCACTTTAAACATGCTAATTTTAGCTCTAACACTGATGATCCACCTACAAATGTGAACTGACGTTCAAAAATAAAACATTTGAAAACGGACCATTTTCCACATTTCTGAAGCATGACGTAATGGGGGGGTGTTATCTCTTTTGTCGAAAATCAGCCGTTTTTGCTCGAACATTAAATGCCTCCAAATGCTATTTAATTAACTTCCCGGGGTGAAGAAACCCTTTTTGAGAACTCAGAGTGAGTAAATTGGCCATTTTCATGCACTTTTAACCATTCCATAAATCTTGTGTTTTGGGCTCCTGGAAGCATGAAAATCACTTTAAACATGCTAATTTTAGCTCTAACACTGATGATCCACCTACAAATGTGAACTGACGTTCAAAAATAAAACATTTGAAAACGGACCATTTTCCACATTTCTGAAGCATGACGTAATGGGGGGGTGTTATCTCTTTTGTCGAAAATCAGCCGTTTTTGCTCGAACATTAAATGCCTCCAAATGGTATTTAATTAACTTCCCGAGCCCCTGGAAGCATGAAAATCACTTTAAACATGCTAATTTTAGCTCTAACACTGATGATCCACCTACAAATGTGAACTGACGTTCAAAAATAAAACATTTGAAAACGGACCATTTTCCACATTTCTGAAGCATGACGTAATGGGGGGGGTGTTATCTCTTTTGTCGAAAATCAGCCGTTTTTGCTCGAACATTAAATGCCTCCAAATGGTATTTAATTAACTTCCCGAGCCCCTGGAAGCATGAAAATCACTTTAAACATGCTAATTTTAGCTCTAACACTGATGATCCACCTACAAATGTGAACTGACGTTCAAAAATAAAACATTTGAAAACGGACCATTTTCCACATTTCTGAAGCATGACGTAATGGGGGGGTGTTATCTCTTTTGTCGAAAATCAGCCGTTTTTGCTC
This sequence comes from Lissotriton vulgaris, assembly GCF_964263255.1. NCBI lineage: Eukaryota > Metazoa > Chordata > Amphibia > Caudata > Salamandridae > Lissotriton > Lissotriton vulgaris. The sequence continues at coordinate 24,632 of NW_028251192.1, read as the reverse complement.
GAACATTAAATGCCTCCAAATGGTATTTAATTAACTTCCCGAGCCCCTGGAAGCATGAAAATCACTTTAAACATGCTAATTTTAGCTCTAACACTGATGATCCACCTACAAATGTGAACTGACGTTCAAAAATAAAACATTTGAAAACGGACCATTTTCCACATTTCTGAAGCATGACGTAATGGGGGGGTGTTATCTCTTTTGTCGAAAATCAGCCGTTTTTGCTCGAACATTAAATGCCTCCAAATGGTATTTAATTAACTTCCCGAGCCCCTGGAAGCATGAAAATCACTTTAAACATGCTAATTTTAGCTCTAACACTGATGATCCACCTACAAATGTGAACTGACGTTCAAAAATAAAACATTTGAAAACGGACCATTTTCCACATTTCTGAAGCATGACGTAATGGGGGGGTGTTATCTCTTTTGTCGAAAATCAGCCGTTTTTGCTCGAACATTAAATGCCTCCAAATGGTATTTAATTAACTTCCCGAGCCCCTGGAAGCATGAAAATCACTTTAAACATGCTAATTTTAGCTCTAACACTGATGATCCACCTACAAATGTGAACTGACGTTCAAAAATAAAACATTTGAAAACGGACCATTTTCCACATTTCTGAAGCATGACGTAATGGGGGGGTGTTATCTCTTTTGTCGAAAATCAGCCGTTTTTGCTCGAACATTAAATGCCTCCAAATGGTATTTAATTAACTTCCCGGGGTGAAGAAACCCTTTTTGAGAACTCAGAGTGAGTAAATTGGCCATTTTCATGCACTTTTAACCATTCCATAAATCTTGTGTTTTGGGCCCCTGGAAGCATGAAAATCACTTTAAACATGCTAATTTTAGCTCTAACACTGATGATCCACCTACAAATGTGAACTGACGTTCAAAAATAAAACATTTGAAAACGGACCATTTTCCACATTTCTGAAGCATGACGTAATGGGGGGGTGTTATCTCTTTTGTCGAAAATCAGCCGTTTTTGCTCGAACATTAAATGCCTCCAAATGGTATTTAATTAACTTCCCGAGCCCCTGGAAGCATGAAAATCACTTTAAACATGCTAATTTTAGCTCTAACACTGATGATCCACCTACAAATGTGAACTGACGTTCAAAAATAAAACATTTGAAAACGGACCATTTTCCACATTTCTGAAGCATGACGTAATGGGGGGGTGTTATCTCTTTTGTTGAAAATCAGCCGTTTTTGCTCGAACATTAAATGCCTCCAAATGGTATTTAATTAACTTCCCGAGCCCCTGGAAGCATGAAAATCACTTTAAACATGCTAATTTTAGCTCTAACACTGATGATCCACCTACAAATGTGAACTGACGTTCAAAAATAAAACATTTGAAAACGGACCATTTTCCACATTTCTGAAGCATGACGTAATGGGGGGGTGTTATCTCTTTTGTCGAAAATCAGCCGTTTTTGCTCGAACATTAAATGCCTCCAAATGGTATTTAATTAACTTCCCGAGCCCCTGGAAGCATGAAAATCACTTTAAACATGCTAATTTTAGCTCTAACACTGATGATCCACCTACAAATGTGAACTGACGTTCAAAAATAAAACATTTGAAAACGGACCATTTTCCACATTTCTGAAGCATGACGTAATGGGGGGGTGTTATCTCTTTTGTCGAAAATCAGCCGTTTTTGCTCGAACATTAAATGCCTCCAAATGGTATTTAATTAACTTCCCGAGCCCCTGGAAGCATGAAAATCACTTTAAACATGCTAATTTTAGCTCTAACACTGATGATCCACCTACAAATGTGAACTGACGTTCAAAAATAAAACATTTGAAAACGGACCATTTTCCACATTTCTGAAGCATGACGTAATGGGGGGGTGTTATCTCTTTTGTCGAAAATCAGCCGTTTTTGCTCGAACATTAAATGCCTCCAAATGGTATTTAATTAACTTCCCGGGGTGAAGAAACCCTTTTTGAGAACTCAGAGTGAGTAAATTGGCCATTTTCATGCACTTTTAACCATTCCATAAATCTTGTGTTTTGGGCCCCTGGAAGCATGAAAATCACTTTAAACATGCTAATTTTAGCTCTAACACTGATGATCCACCTACAAATGTGAACTGACGTTCAAAAATAAAACATTTGAAAACGGACCATTTTCCACATTTCTGAAGCATGACGTAATGGGGGGGTGTTATCTCTTTTGTCGAAAATCAGCCGTTTTTGCTCGAACATTAAATGCCTCCAAATGGTATTTAATTAACTTCCCGGGGTGAAGAAACCCTTTTTGAGAACTCAGAGTGAGTAAATTGGCCATTTTCATGCACTTTTAACCATTCCATAAATCTTGTGTTTTGGGCCCCTGGAAGCATGAAAATCACTTTAAACATGCTAATTTTAGCTCTAACACTGATGATCCACCTACAAATGTGAACTGACGTTCAAAAATAAAACATTTGAAAACGGACCATTTTCCACATTTCTGAAGCATGACGTAATGGGGGGGTGTTATCTCTTTTGTCGAAAATCAGCCGTTTTTGCTCGAACATTAAATGCCTCCAAATGGTATTTAATTAACTTCCCGGGGTGAAGAAACCCTTTTTGAGAACTCAGAGTGAGTAAATTGGCCATTTTCATGCACTTTTAACCATTCCATAAATCTTGTGTTTTGGGCTCCTGGAAGCATGAAAATCACTTTAAACATGCTAATTTTAGCTCTAACACTGATGATCCACCTACAAATGTGAACTGACGTTCAAAAATAAAACATTTGAAAACGGACCATTTTCCACATTTCTGAAGCATGACGTAATGGGGGGGTGTTATCTCTTTTGTCGAAAATCAGCCGTTTTTGCTCGAACATTAAATGCCTCCAAATGGTATTTAATTAACTTCCCGAGCCCCTGGAAGCATGAAAATCACTTTAAACATGCTAATTTTAGCTCTAACACTGATGATCCACCTACAAATGTGAACTGACGTTCAAAAATAAAACATTTGAAAACGGACCATTTTCCACATTTCTGAAGCATGACGTAATGGGGGGGGTGTTATCTCTTTTGTCGAAAATCAGCCGTTTTTGCTTGAACATTAAATGCCTCCAAATGGTATTTAATTAACTTCCCGAGCCCCTGGAAGCATGAAAATCACTTTAAACATGCTAATTTTAGCTCTAACACTGATGATCCACCTACAAATGTGAACTGACGTTCAAAAATAAAACATTTGAAAACGGACCATTTTCCACATTTCTGAAGCATGACGTAATGGGGGGGTGTTATCTCTTTTGTCGAAAATCAGCCGTTTTTGCTCGAACATTAAATGCCTCCAAATGGTATTTAATTAACTTCCCGAGCCCCTGGAAGCATGAAAATCACTTTAAACATGCTAATTTTAGCTCTAACACTGATGATCCACCTACAAATGTGAACTGACGTTCAAAAATAAAACATTTGAAAACGGACCATTTTCCACATTTCTGAAGCATGACGTAATGGGGGGGTGTTATCTCTTTTGTCGAAAATCAGCCGTTTTTGCTCGAACATTAAATGCCTCCAAATGGTATTTAATTAACTTCCCGAGCCCCTGGAAGCATGAAAATCACTTTAAACATGCTAATTTTAGCTCTAACACTGATGATCCACCTACAAATGTGAACTGACGTTCAAAAATAAAACATTTGAAAACGGACCATTTTCCACATTTCTGAAGCATGACGTAATGGGGGGGTGTTATCTCTTTTGTCGAAAATCAGCCGTTTTTGCTCGAACATTAAATGCCTCCAAATGGTATTTAATTAACTTCCTGAGCCCCTGGAAGCATGAAAATCACTTTAAACATGCTAATTTTAGCTCTAACACTGATGATCCACCTACAAATGTGAACTGACGTTCAAAAATAAAACATTTGAAAACGGACCATTTTCCACATTTCTGAAGCATGACGTAATGGGGGGGTGTTATCTCTTTTGTCGAAAATCAGCCGTTTTTGCTCGAACATTAAATGCCTCCAAATGGTATTTAATTAACTTCCCGGGGTGAAGAAACCCTTTTTGAGAACTCAGAGTGAGTAAATTGGCCATTTTCATGCACTTTTAACCATTCCATAAATCTTGTGTTTTGGGCCCCTGGAAGCATGAAAATCACTTTAAACATGCTAATTTTAGCTCTAACACTGATGATCCACCTACAAATGTGAACTGACGTTCAAAAATAAAACATTTGAAAACGGACCATTTTCCACATTTCTGAAGCATGACGTAATGGGGGGGTGTTATCTCTTTTGTCGAAAATCAGCCGTTTTTGCTCGAACATTAAATGCCTCCAAATGGTATTTAATTAACTTCCCGAGCCCCTGGAAGCATGAAAATCACTTTGAACATGCTAATTTTAGCTCTAACACTGATGATCCACCTACAAATGTGAACTGACGTTCAAAAATAAAACATTTGAAAACGGACCATTTTCCACATTTCTGAAGCATGACGTAATGGGGGGGTGTTATCTCTTTTGTTGAAAATCAGCCGTTTTTGCTCGAACATTAAATGCCTCCAAATGGTATTTAATTAACTTCCCGAGCCCCTGGAAGCATGAAAATCACTTTAAACATGCTAATTTTAGCTCTAACACTGATGATCCACCTACAAATGTGAACTGACGTTCAAAAATAAAACATTTGAAAACGGACCATTTTCCACATTTCTGAAGCATGACGTAATGGGGGGGTGTTATCTCTTTTGTCGAAAATCAGCCGTTTTTGCTCGAACATTAAATGCCTCCAAATGGTATTTAATTAACTTCCCGAGCCCCTGGAAGCATGAAAATCACTTTAAACATGCTAATTTTAGCTCTAACACTGATGATCCACCTACAAATGTGAACTGACGTTCAAAAATAAAACATTTGAAAACGGACCATTTTCCACATTTCTGAAGCATGACGTAATGGGGGGGTGTTATCTCTTTTGTCGAAAATCAGCCGTTTTTGCTCGAACATTAAATGCCTCCAAATGGTATTTAATTAACTTCCCGAGCCCCTGGAAGCATGAAAATCACTTTAAACATGCTAATTTTAGCTCTAACACTGATGATCCACCTACAAATGTGAACTGACGTTCAAAAATAGAACATTTGAAAACGGACCATTTTCCACATTTCTGAAGCATGACGTAATGGGGGGGTGTTATCTCTTTTGTCGAAAATCAGCCGTTTTTGCTCGAACATTAAATGCCTCCAAATGGTATTTAATTAACTTCCCGGGGTGAAGAAACCCTTTTTGAGAACTCAGAGTGAGTAAATTGGCCATTTTCATGCACTTTTAACCATCCATAAATCTTGTGTTTTGGGCCCCTGGAAGCATGAAAATCACTTTAAACATGCTAATTTTAGCTCTAACACTGATGATCCACCTACAAATGTGAACTGACGTTCAAAAATAAAACATTTGAAAACGGACCATTTTCCACATTTCTGAAGCATGACGTAATGGGGGGGTGTTATCTCTTTTGTCGAAAATCAGCCGTTTTTGCTCGAACATTAAATGCCTCCAAATGGTATTTAATTAACTTCCCGAGCCCCTGGAAGCATGAAAATCACTTTAAACATGCTAATTTTAGCTCTAACACTGATGATCCACCTACAAATGTGAACTGACGTTCAAAAATAAAACATTTGAAAACGGACCATTTTCCACATTTCTGAAGCATGACGTAATGGGGGGGTGTTATCTCTTTTGTCGAAAATCAGCCGTTTTTACTCGAACATTAAATGCCTCCAAATGGTATTTAATTAACTTCCCGAGCCCCTGGAAGCATGAAAATCACTTTAAACATGCTAATTTTAGCTCTAACACTGATGATCCACCTACAAATGTGAACTGACGTTCAAAAATAAAACATTTGAAAACGGACCATTTTCCACATTTCTGAAGCATGACGTAATGGGGGGGGTGTTATCTCTTTTGTCGAAAATCAGCCGTGTTTGCTCGAACATTAAATGCCTCCAAATGGTATTTAATTAACTTCCCGGGGTGAAGAAACCCTTTTTGAGAACTCAGAGTGAGTAAATTGGCCATTTTCATGCACTTTTAACCATTCCATAAATCTTGTGTTTTGGGCCCCTGGAAGCATGAAAATCACTTTAAACATGCTAATTTTAGCTCTAACACTGATGATCCACCTACAAATGTGAACTGACGTTCAAAAATAAAACATTTGAAAACGGACCATTTTCCACATTTCTGAAGCATGACGTAATGGGGGGGTGTTATCTCTTTTGTCGAAAATCAGCCGTTTTTGCTCGAACATTAAATGCCTCCAAATGGTATTTAATTAACTTCCCGGGGTGAAGAAACCCTTTTTGAGAACTCAGAGTGAGTAAATTGGCCATTTTCATGCACTTTTAACCATTCCATAAATCTTGTGTTTTGGGCCCCTGGAAGCATGAAAATCACTTTAAACATGCTAATTTTAGCTCTAACACTGATGATCCACCTACAAATGTGAACTGACGTTCAAAAATAAAACATTTGAAAACGGACCATTTTCCACATTTCTGAAGCATGACGTAATGGGGGGGTGTTATCTCTTTTGTCGAAAATCAGCCGTTTTTGCTCGAACATTAAATGCCTCCAAATGGTATTTAATTAACTTCCCGAGCCCCTGGAAGCATGAAAATCACTTTAAACATGCTAATTTTAGCTCTAACACTGATGATCCACCTACAAATGTGAACTGACGTTCAAAAATAAAACATTTGAAAACGGACCATTTTCCACATTTCTGAAGCATGACGTAATGGGGGGGTGTTATCTCTTTTGTCGAAAATCAGCCGTTTTTGCTCGAACATTAAATGCCTCCAAATGGTATTTAATTAACTTCCCGGGGTGAAGAAACCCTTTTTGAGAACTCAGAGTGAGTAAATTGGCCATTTTCATGCACTTTTAACCATTCCATAAATCTTGTGTTTTGGGCCCCTGGAAGCATGAAAATCACTTTAAACATGCTAATTTTAGCTCTAACACTGATGATCCACCTACAAATGTGAACTGACGTTCAAAAATAAAACATTTGAAAACGGACCATTTTCCACATTTCTGAAGCATGACGTAATGGGGGGGTGTTATCTCTTTTGTCGAAAATCAGCCGTTTTGGCTCGAACATTAAATGCCTCCAAATGGTATTTAATTAACTTCCCGGGGTGAAGAAACCCTTTTTGAGAACTCAGAGTGAGTAAATTGGCCATTTTCATGCACTTTTAACCATTCCATAAATCTTGTGTTTTGGGCCCCTGGAAGCATGAAAATCACTTTAAACATGCTAATTTTAGCTCTAACACTGATGATCCACCTACAAATGTGAACTGACGTTCAAAAATAAAACATTTGAAAACGGACCATTTTCCACATTTCTGAAGCATGACGTAATGGGGGGGTGTTATCTCTTTTGTCGAAAATCAGCCGTTTTTGCTCGAACATTAAATGCCTCCAAATGGTATTTAATTAACTTCCCGGGGTGAAGAAACCCTTTTTGAGAACTCAGAGTGAGTAAATTGGCCATTTTCATGCACTTTTAACCATTCCATAAATCTTGTGTTTTGGGCCCCTGGAAGCATGAAAATCACTTTAAACATGCTAATTTTAGCTCTAACACTGATGATCCACCTACAAATGTGAACTGACGTTCAAAAATAAAACATTTGAAAACGGACCATTTTCCACATTTCTGAAGCATGACGTAATGGGGGGGTGTTATCTCTTTTGTCGAAAATCAGCCGTTTTTGCTCGAACATTAAATGCCTCCAAATGGTATTTAATTAACTTCCCGAGCCCCTGGAAGCATGAAAATCACTTTAAACATGCTAATTTTAGCTCTAACACTGATGATCCACCTACAAATGTGAACTGACGTTCAAAAATAAAACATTTGAAAACGGACCATTTTCCACATTTCTGAAGCATGACGTAATGGGGGGGTGTTATCTCTTTTGTCGAAAATCAGCCGTTTTTGCTCGAACATTAAATGCCTCCAAATGGTATTTAATTAACTTCCCGAGCCCCTGGAAGCATGAAAATCACTTTAAACATGCTAATTTTAGCTCTAACACTGATGATCCACCTACAAATGTGAACTGACGTTCAAAAATAAAACATTTGAAAACGGACCATTTTCCACATTTCTGAAGCATGACGTAATGGGGGGGTGTTATCTCTTTTGTCGAAAATCAGCCGTTTTTGCTCGAACATTAAATGCCTCCAAATGGTATTTAATTAACTTCCCGAGCCCCTGGAAGCATGAAAATCACTTTAAACATGCTAATTTTAGCTATAACACTGATGATCCACCTACAAATGTGAACTGACGTTCAAAAATAAAACATTTGAAAACGGACCATTTTCCACATTTCTGAAGCATGACGTAATGGGGGGGGTGTTATCTCTTTTGTCGAAAATCAGCCGTTTTTGCTCGAACATTAAATGCCTCCAAATGGTATTTAATTAACTTCCCGAGCCCCTGGAAGCATGAAAATCACTTTAAACATGCTAATTTTAGCTCTAACACTGATGATCCACCTACAAATGTGAACTGACGTTCAAAAATAAAACATTTGAAAACGGACCATTTTCCACATTTCTGAAGCATGACGTAATGGGGGGGTGTTATCTCTTTTGTCGAAAATCAGCCGTTTTTGCTCGAACATTAAATGCCTCCAAATGGTATTTAATTAACTTCCCGAGCCCCTGGAAGCATGAAAATCACTTTAAACATGCTAATTTTAGCTCTAACACTGATGATCCACCTACAAATGTGAACTGACGTTCAAAAATAAAACATTTGAAAACGGACCATTTTCCACATTTCTGAAGCATGACGTAATGGGGGGGTGTTATCTCTTTTGTCGAAAATCAGCCGTTTTTGCTCGAACATTAAATGCCTCCAAATGGTATTTAATTAACTTCCCGGGGTGAAGAAACCCTTTTTGAGAACTCAGAGTGAGTAAATTGGCCATTTTCATGCACTTTTAACCATTCCATAAATCTTGTGTTTTGGGCCCCTGGAAGCATGAAAATCACTTTAAACATGCTAATTTTAGCTCTAACACTGATGATCCACCTACAAATGTGAACTGACGTTCAAAAATAAAACATTTGAAAACGGACCATTTTCCACATTTCTGAAGCATGACGTAATGGGGGGGTGTTATCTCTTTTGTCGAAAATCAGCCGTTTTTGCTCGAACATTAAATGCCTCCAAATGGTATTTAATTAACTTCCCGAGCCCCTGGAAGCATGAAAATCACTTTAAACATGCTAATTTTAGCTCTAACACTGATGATCCACCTACAAATGTGAACTGACGTTCAAAAATAAAACATTTGAAAACGGACCATTTTCCACATTTCTGAAGCATGACGTAATGGGGGGGTGTTATCTCTTTTGTCGAAAATCAGCCGTTTTTGCTCGAACATTAAATGCCTCCAAATGGTATTTAATTAACTTCCCGGGGTGAAGAAACCCTTTTTGAGAACTCAGAGTGAGTAAATTGGCCATTTTCATGCACTTTTAACCATTCCATAAATCTTGTGTTTTGGGCCCCTGGAAGCATGAAAATCACTTTAAACATGCTAATTTTAGCTCTAACACTGATGATCCACCTACAAATGTGAACTGACGTTCAAAAATAAAACATTTGAAAACGGACCATTTTCCACATTTCAGAAGCATGACGTAATGGGGGGGTGTTATCTCTTTTGTCGAAAATCAGCCGTTTTTGCTCGAACATTAAATGCCTCCAAATGGTATTTAATTAACTTCCCGGGGTGAAGAAACCCTTTTTGAGAACTCAGAGTGAGTAAATTGGCCATTTTCATGCACTTTTAACCATTCCATAAATCTTGTGTTTTGGGCCCCTGGAAGCATGAAAATCACTTTAAACATGCTAATTTTAGCTCTAACACTGATGATCCACCTACAAATGTGAACTGACGTTCAAAAATAAAACATTTGAAAACTGACCATTTTCCACATTTCTGAAGCATGACGTAATGGGGGGGTGTTATCTCTTTTGTCGAAAATCAGCCGTTTTTGCTCGAACATTAAATGCCTCCAAATGGTATTTAATTAACTTCCCGGGGTGAAGAAACCCTTTTTGAGAACTCAGAGTGAGTAAATTGGCCATTTTCATGCACTTTTAACCATTCCATAAATCTTGTGTTTTGGGCCCCTGGAAGCATGAAAATCACTTTAAACATGCTAATTTTAGCTCTAACACTGATGATCCACCTACAAATGTGAACTGACGTTCAAAAATAAAACATTTGAAAACGGACCATTTTCCTCATTTCTGAAGCATGACGTAATGGGGGGGTGTTATCTCTTTTGTCGAAAATCAGCAGTTTTTGCTCGAACATTAAATGCCTCCAAATGGTATTTAATTAACTTCCCGAGCCCCTGGAAGCATGAAAATCACTTTAAACATGCTAATTTTAGCTCTAACACTGATGATCCACCTACAAATGTGAACTGACGTTCAAAAATAAAACATTTGAAAACGGACCATTTTCCACATTTCTGAAGCATGACGTAATGGGGGGGTGTTATCTCTATTGTCGAAAATCAGCCGTTTTTGCTCGAACATTAAATGCCTCCAAATGGTATTTAATTAACTTCACGAGCCCCTGGAAGCATGAAAATCACTTTAAACATGCTAATTTTAGCTCTAACACTGATGATCCACCTACAAATGTGAACTGACGTTCAAAAATAAAACATTTGAAAACGGACCATTTTCCACATTTCTGAAGCATGACGTAATGGGGGGGTGTTATCTCTTTTGTCGAAAATCAGCCGTTTTTGCTCGAACATTAAATGCCTCCAAATGGTATTTAATTAACTTCCCGGGGTGAAGAAACCCTTTTTGAGAACTCAGAGTGAGTAAATTGGCCATTTTCATGCACTTTTAACCATTCCATAAATCTTGTGTTTTGGGCTCCTGGAAGCATGAAAATCACTTTAAACATGCTAATTTTAGCTCTAACACTGATGATCCACCTACAAATGTGAACTGACGTTCAAAAATAAAACATTTGAAAACGGACCATTTTCCACATTTCTGAAGCATGACGTAATGGGGGGGTGTTATCTCTTTTGTCGAAAATCAGCCGTTTTTGCTCGAACATTAAATGCCTCCAAATGGTATTTAATTAACTTCCCGAGCCCCTGGAAGCATGAAAATCACTTTAAACATGCTAATTTTAGCTCTAACACTGATGATCCACCTACAAATGTGAACTGACGTTCAAAAATAAAACATTTGAAAACGGACCATTTTCCACATTTCTGAAGCATGACGTAATGGGGGGGTGTTATCTCTTTTGTCGAAAATCAGCCGTTTTTGCTCGAACATTAAATGCCTTCAAATGGTATTTAATTAACTTCCCGAGCCCCTGGAAGCATGAAAATCACTTTAAACATGCTAGTTTTAGCTCTAACACTGATGATCCACCTACAAATGTGAACTGACGTTCAAAAATAAAACATTTGAAAACGGACCATTTTCCACATTTCTGAAGCATGACGTAATGGGGGGGTGTTATCTCTTTTGTCGAAAATCAGCCGTTTTTGCTCGAACATTAAATGCCTCCAAATGGTATTTAATTAACTTCCCGAGCCCCTGGAAGCATGAAAATCACTTTAAACATGCTAATTTTAGCTCTAACACTGATGATCCACCTACAAATGTGAACTGACGTTCAAAAATAAAACATTTGAAAACGGACCATTTTCCACATTTCTGAAGCATGACGTAATGGGGGGGTGTTATCTCTTTTGTCGAAAATCAGCCGTTTTTGCTCGAACATTAAATGCCTCCAAATGGTATTTAATTAACTTCCCGAGCCCCTGGAAGCATGAAAATCACTTTAAACATGCTAATTTTAGCTCTAACACTGATGATCCACCTACAAATGTGAACTGACGTTCAAAAATAAAACATTTGAAAACGGACCATTTTCCACATTTCTGAAGCATGACGTAATGGGGGGGTGTTATCTCTTTTGTCGAAAATCAGCCGTTTTTGCTCGAACATTAAATGCCTCCAAATGGTATTTAATTAACTTCCCGAGCCCCTGGAAGCATGAAAATCACTTTAAACATGCTAATTTTAGCTCTAACACTGATGATCCACCTACAAATGTGAACTGACGTTCAAAAATAAAACATTTGAAAACGGACCATTTTCCACATTTCTGAAGCATGACGTAATGGGGGGGTGTTATCTCTTTTGTCGAAAATCAGCCGTTTTTGCTCGAACATTAAATGCCTCCAAATGGTATTTAATTAACTTCCCGAGCCCCTGGAAGCATGAAAATCACTTTAAACATGCTAATTTTAGCTCTAACACTGATGATCCACCTACAAATGTGAACTGACGTTCAAAAATAAAACATTTGAAAACGGACCATTTTCCACATTTCTGAAGCATGACGTAATGGGGGGGTGTTATCTCTTTTGTCGAAAATCAGCCGTTTTTGCTCGAACATTAAATGCCTCCAAATGGTATTTAATTAACTTCCCGAGCCCCTGGAAGCATGAAAATCACTTTAAACATGCTAATTTTAGCTCTAACACTGATGATCCACCTACAAATGTGAACTGACGTTCAAAAATAAAACATTTGAAAACGGACCATTTTCCACATTTCTGAAGCATGACGTAATGGGGGGGTGTTATCTCTTTTGTCGAAAATCAGCCGTTTTTGCTCGAACATTAAATGCCTCCAAATGGTATTTAATTAACTTCCCGAGCCCCTGGAAGCATGAAAATCACTTTAAACATGCTAATTTTAGCTCTAACACTGATGATCCACCTACAAATGTGAACTGACGTTCAAAAATAAAACATTTGAAAACGGACCATTTTCCACATTTCTGAAGCATGACGTAATGGGGGGGTGTTATCTCTTTTGTCGAAAATCAGCCGTTTTTGCTCGAACATTAAATGCCTCCAAATGGTATTTAATTAACTTCCCGAGCCCCTGGAAGCATGAAAATCACTTTAAACATGCTAATTTTAGCTCTAACACTGATGATCCACCTACAAATGTGAACTGACGTTCAAAAATAAAACATTTGAAAACGGACCATTTTCCACATTTCTGAAGCATGACGTAATGGGGGGGTGTTATCTCTTTTGTCGAAAATCAGCTGTTTTTGCTCGAACATTAAATGCCTCCAAATGGTATTTAATTAACTTCCCGAGCCCCTGGAAGCATGAAAATCACTTTAAACATGCTAATTTTAGCTCTAACTCTGATGATCCACCTACAAATGTGAACTGACGTTCAAAAATAAAACATTTGAAAACGGACCATTTTCCACATTTCTGAAGCATGACGTAATGGGGGGGTGTTATCTCTTTTGTCGAAAATCAGCCGTTTTTGCTCGAACATTAAATGCCTCCAAATGGTATTTAATTAACTTCCAGAGCCCCTGGAAGCATGAAAATCACTTTAAACATGCTAATTTTAGCTCTAACACTGATGATCCACCTACAAATGTGAACTGACGTTCAAAAATAAAACATTTGAAAACGGACCATTTTCCACATTTCTGAAGCATGACGTAATGGGGGGGTGTTATCTCTTTTGTCGAAAATCAGCCGTTTTTGCTCGAACATTAAATGCCTCCAAATGGTATTTAATTAACTTCCCGGGGTGAAGAAACCCTTTTTGAGAACTCAGAGTGAGTAAATTGGCCATTTTCATGCACTTTTAACCATTCCATAAATCTTGTGTTTTGGGCCCCTGGAAGCATGAAAATCACTTTAAACATGCTAATTTTAGCTCTAACACTGATGATCCACCTACAAATGTGAACTGACGTTCAAAAATAAAACATTTGAAAACGGACCATTTTCCACATTTCTGAAGCATGACGTAATGGGGGGGTGTTATCTCTTTTGTCGAAAATCAGCCGTTTTTGCTCGAACATTAAATGCCTCCAAATGGTATTTAATTAACTTCCCGAGCCCCTGGAAGCATGAAAATCACTTTAAACATGCTAATTTTAGCTCTAACACTGATGATCCACCTACAAATGTGAACTGACGTTCAAAAATAAAACATTTGAAAACGGACCATTTTCCACATTTCTGAAGCATGACGTAATGGGGGGGTGTTATCTCTTTTGTCGAAAATCAGCCGTTTTTGCTCGAACATTAAATGCCTCCAAATGGTATTTATTTCACTTCCCGAGCCCCTGGAAGCATGAAAATCACTTTAAACATGCTAATTTTAGCTCTAACACTGATGATCCACCTACAAATGTGAACTGACGTTCAAAAATAAAACATTTGAAAACGGACCATTTTCCACATTTCTGAAGCATGACGTAATGGGGGGGTGTTATCTCTTTTGTCGAAAATCAGCCGTTTTTGCTCGAACATTAAATGCCTCCAAATGGTATTTAATTAACTTCCCGAGCCCCTGGAAGCATGAAAATCACTTTAAACATGCTAATTTTAGCTCTAACACTGATGATCCACCTACAAATGTGAACTGACGTTCAAAAATAAAACATTTGAAAACGGACCATTTTCCACATTTCTGAAGCATGACGTAATGGGGGGGTGTTATCTCTTTTGTCGAAAATCAGCCGTTTTTGCTCGAACATTAAATGCCTCCAAATGGTATTTAATTAACTTCCCGAGCCCCTGGAAGCATGAAAATCACTTTAAACATGCTAATTTTAGCTCTAACACTGATGATCCACCTACAAATGTGAACTGACGTTCAAAAATAAAACATTTGAAAACGGACCATTTTCCACATTTCTGAAGCATGACGTAATGGGGGGGTGTTATCTCTTTTGTCGAAAATCAGCCGTTTTTGCTCGAACATTAAATGCCTCCAAATGGTATTTAATTAACTTCCCGAGCCCCTGGAAGCATGAAAATCACTTTAAACATGCTAATTTTAGCTCTAACACTGATGATCCACCTACAAATGTGAACTGACGTTCAAAAATAAAACATTTGAAAACGGACCATTTTCCACATTTCTGAAGCATGACGTAATGGGGGGGTGTTATCTCTTTTGTCGAAAATCAGCCGTTTTTGCTCGAACATTAAATGCCTCCAAATGGTATTTAATTAACTTCCCGAGCCCCTGGAAGCATGAAAATCACTTTAAACATGCTAATTTTAGCTCTAACACTGATGATCCACCTACAAATGTGAACTGACGTTCAAAAATAAAACATTTGAAAACGGACCATTTTCCACATTTCTGAAGCATGACGTAATGGGGGGGTGTTATCTCTTTTGTCGAAAATCAGCCGTTTTTGCTCGAACATTAAATGCCTCCAAATGGTATTTAATTAACTTCCCGAGCCCCTGGAAGCATGAAAATCACTTTAAACATGCTAATTTTAGCTCTAACACTGATGATCCACCTACAAATGTGAACTGACGTTCAAAAATAAAACATTTGAAAACGGACCATTTTCCACATTTCTGAAGCATGACGTAATGGGGGGGTGTTATCTCTTTTGTCGAAAATCAGCCGTTTTTGCTCGAACATTAAATGCCTCCAAATGGTATTTAATTAACTTCCCGGGGTGAAGAAACCCTTTTTGAGAACTCAGAGTGAGTAAATTGGCCATTTTCATGCACTTTTAACCATTCCATAAATCTTGTGTTTTGGGCTCCTGGAAGCATGAAAATCACTTTAAACATGCTAATTTTAGCTCTAACACTGATGATCCACCTACAAATGTGAACTGACGTTCAAAAATAAAACATTTGAAAACGGACCATTTTCCACATTTCTGAAGCATGACGTAATGGGGGGGTGTTATCTCTTTTGTCGAAAATCAGCCGTTTTTGCTCGAACATTAAATGCCTCCAAATGGTATTTAATTAACTTCCCGAGCCCCTGGAAGCATGAAGATCACTTTAAACATGCTAATTTTAGCTCTAACACTGATGATCCACCTACAAATGTGAACTGACGTTCAAAAATAAAACATTTGAAAACGGACCATTTTCCACATTTCTGAAGCATGACGTAATGGGGGGGTGTTATCTCTTTTGTCGAAAATCAGCCGTTTTTGCTCGAACATTAAATGCCTTCAAATGGTATTTAATTAACTTCCCGAGCCCCTGGAAGCATGAAAATCACTTTAAACATGCTAATTTTAGCTCTAACACTGATGATCCACCTACAAATGTGAACTGACGTTCAAAAATAAAACATTTGAAAACGGACCATTTTCCACATTTCTGAAGCATGACGTAATGGGGGGGTGTTATCTCTTTTGTCGAAAATCAGCCGTTTTTGCTCGAACATTAAATGCCTCCAAATGGTATTTAATTAACTTCCCGAGCCCCTGGAAGCATGAAAATCACTTTAAACATGCTAATTTTAGCTCTAACACTGATGATCCACCTACAAATGTGAACTGACGTTCAAAAATAAAACATTTGAAAACGGACCATTTTCCACATTTCTGAAGCATGACGTAATGGGGGGGTGTTATCTCTTTTGTCGAAAATCAGCCGTTTTTGCTCGAACATTAAATGCCTCCAAATGGTATTTAATTAACTTCCCGAGCCCCTGGAAGCATGAAAATCACTTTAAACATGCTAATTTTAGCTCTAACACTGATGATCCACCTACAAATGTGAACTGACGTTCAAAAATAAAACATTTGAAAACGGACCATTTTCCACATTTCTGAAGCATGACGTAATGGGGGGGTGTTATCTCTTTTGTCGAAAATCAGCCGTTTTTGCTCGAACATTAAATGCCTCCAAATGGTATTTAATTAACTTCCCGAGCCCTTGGAAGCATGAAAATCACTTTAAACATGCTAATTTTAGCTCTAACACTGATGATCCACCTACAAATGTGAACTGACGTTCAAAAATAAAACATTTGAAAACGGACCATTTTCCACATTTCTGAAGCATGACGTAATGGGGGGGTGTTATCTCTTTTGTCGAAAATCAGCCGTTTTTGCTCGAACATTAAATGCCTCCAAATGGTATTTAATTAACTTCCCGAGCCCCTGGAAGCATGAAAATCACTTTAAACATGCTAATTTTAGCTCTAACACTGATGATCCACCTACAAATGTGAACTGACGTTCAAAAATAAAACATTTGAAAACGGACCATTTTCCACATTTCTGAAGCATGACGTAATGGGGGGGTGTTATCTCTTTTGTCGAAAATCAGCCGTTTTTGCTCGAACATTAAATGCCTCCAAATGGTATTTAATTAACTTCCCGAGCCCCTGGAAGCATGAAAATCACTTTAAACATGCTAATTTTAGCTCTAACACTGATGATCCACCTACAAATGTGAACTGACGTTCAAAAATAAAACATTTGAAAACGGACCATTTTCCACATTTCTGAAGCATGACGTAATGGGGGGGTGTTATCTCTTTTGTCGAAAATCAGCCGTTTTTGCTCGAACATTAAATGCCTCCAAATGGTATTTAATTAACTTCCCGAGCCCCTGGAAGCATGAAAATCACTTTAAACATGCTAATTTTAGCTCTAACACTGATGATCCACCTACAAATGTGAACTGACGTTCAAAAATAAAACATTTGAAAACGGACCATTTTCCACATTTCTGAAGCATGACGTAATGGGGGGGGTGTTATCTCTTTTGTCGAAAATCAGCCGTTTTTGCTCAAACATTAAATGCCTCCAAATGGTATTTAATTAACTTCCCGAGCCCCTGGAAGCATGAAAATCACTTTAAACATGCTAATTTTAGCTCTAACACTGATGATCCACCTACAAATGTGAACTGACGTTCAAAAATAAAACATTTGAAAACGGACCATTTTCCACATTTCTGAAGCATGACGTAATGGGGGGGTGTTATCTCTTTTGTCGAAAATCAGCCGTTTTTGCTCGAACATTAAATGCCTCCAAATGGTATTTAATTAACTTCCCGAGCCCCTGGAAGCATGAAAATCACTTTAAACATGCTAATTTTAGCTCTAACACTGATGATCCACCTACAAATGTGAACTGACGTTCAAAAATAAAACATTTGAAAACGGACCATTTTCCACATTTCTGAAGCATGACGTAATGGGGGGGTGTTATCTCTTTTGTCGAAAATCAGCCGTTTTTGCTCGAACATTAAATGCCTCCAAATGGTATTTAATTAACTTCCCGAGCCCCTGGAAGCATGAAAATCACTTTAAACATGCTAATTTTAGCTCTAACACTGATGATCCACCTACAAATGTGAACAGACGTTCAAAAATAAAACATTTGAAAACGGACCATTTTCCACATTTCTGAAGCATGACGTAATGGGGGGGTGTTATCTCTTTTGTCGAAAATCAGCCGTTTTTGCTCGAACATTAAATGCCTCCAAATGGTATTTAATTAACTTCCCGGGGTGAAGAAACCCTTTTTGAGAACTCAGAGTGAGTAAATTGGCCATTTTCATGCACTTTTAACCATTCCATAAATCTTGTGTTTTGGGCCCCTGGAAGCATGAAAATCACTTTAAACATGCTAATTTTAGCTCTAACACTGATGATCCACCTACAAATGTGAACTGACGTTCAAAAATAAAACATTTGAAAACGGACCATTTTCCACATTTCTGAAGCATGACGTAATGGGGGGGTGTTATCTCTTTTGTCGAAAATCAGCCGTTTTTGCTCGAACATTAAATGCCTCCAAATGGTATTTAATTAACTTCCCGAGCCCCTGGAAGCATGAAAATCACTTTAAACATGCTAATTTTAGCTCTAACACTGATGATCCACCTACAAATGTGAACTGACGTTCAAAAATAAAACATTTGAAAACGGACCATTTCCACATTTCTGAAGCATGACGTAATGGGGGGGTGTTATCTCTTTTGTCGAAAATCAGCCGTTTTTGCTCGAACATTAAATGCCTCCAAATGGTATTTATTTCACTTCCCGAGCCCCTGGAAGCATGAAAATCACTTTAAACATGCTAATTTTAGCTTTAACACTGATGATCCACCTACAAATGTGAACTGACGTTCAAAAATAAAACATTTGAAAACGGACCATTTTCCACATTTCTGAAGCATGACGTAATGGGGGGGTGTTATCTCTTTTGTCGAAAATCAGCCGTTTTTGCTCGAACATTAAATGCCTCCAAATGGTATTTAATTAACTTCCCGAGCCCCTGGAAGCATGAAAATCACTTTAAACATGCTAATTTTAGCTCTAACACTGATGATCCACCTACAAATGTGAACTGACGTTCAAAAATAAAACATTTGAAAACGGACCATTTTCCACATTTCTGAAGCATGACGTAATGGGGGGGTGTTATCTCTTTTGTCGAAAATCAGCCGTTTTTGCTCGAACATTAAATGCCTCCAAATGGTATTTAATTAACTTCCCGAGCCCCTGGAAGCATGAAAATCACTTTAAACATGCTAATTTTAGCTCTAACACTGATGATCCACCTACAAATGTGAACTGACGTTCAAAAATAAAACATTTGAAAACGGACCATTTTCCACATTTCTGAAGCATGACGTAATGGGGGGGTGTTATCTCTTTTGTCGAAAATCAGCCGTTTTTGCTCGAACATTAAATGCCTCCAAATGGTATTTAATTAACTTCCCGAGCCCCTGGAAGCATGAAAATCACTTTAAACATGCTAATTTTAGCTCTAACACTGATGATCCACCTACAAATGTGAACTGACGTTCAAAAATAAAACATTTGAAAACGGACCATTTTCCACATTTCTGAAGCATGACGTAATGGGGGGGTGTTATCTCTTTTGTCGAAAATCAGCCGTTTTTGCTCGGACATTAAATGCCTCCAAATGGTATTTAATTAACTTCCCGAGCCCCTGGAAGCATGAAAATCACTTTAAACATGCTAATTTTAGCTCTAACACTGATGATCCACCTACAAATGTGAACTGACGTTCAAAAATAAAACATTTGAAAACGGACCATTTTCCACATTTCTGAAGCATGACGTAATGGGGGGGTGTTATCTCTTTTGTCGAAAATCAGCCGTTTTTGCTCGAACATTAAATGCCTCCAAATGGTATTTAATTAACTTCCCGAGCCCCTGGAAGCATGAAAATCACTTTAAACATGCTAATTTTAGCTCTAACACTGATGATCCACCTACAAATGTGAACTGACGTTCAAAAATAAAACATTTGAAAACGGACCATTTTCCACATTTCTGAAGCATGACGTAATGGGGGGGGTGTTATCTCTTTTGTCGAAAATCAGCCGTTTTTGCTCGAACATTAAATGCCTCCAAATGGTATTTAATTAACTTCCCGAGCCCCTGGAAGCATGAAAATCACTTTAAACATGCTAATTTTAGCTCTAACACTGATGATCCACCTACAAATGTGAACTGACGTTCAAAAATAAAACATTTGAAAACGGACCATTTTCCACATTTCTGAAGCATGACGTAATGGGGGGGTGTTATCTCTTTTGTCGAAAATCAGCCGTTTTTGCTCGGACATTAAATGCCTCCAAATGGTATTTAATTAACTTCCCGAGCCCCTGGAAGCATGAAAATCACTTTAAACATGCTAATTTTAGCTCTAACACTGATGATCCACCTACAAATGTGAACTGACGTTCAAAAATAAAACATTTGAAAACGGACCATTTTCCACATTTCTGAAGCATGACGTAATGGGGGGGTGTTATCTCTTTTGTCGAAAATCAGCCGTTTTTGCTCGAACATTAAATGCCTCCAAATGGTATTTAATTAACTTCCCGAGCCCCTGGAAGCATGAAAATCACTTTAAACATGCTAATTTTAGCTCTAACACTGATGATCCACCTACAAATGTGAACTGACGTTCAAAAATAAAACATTTGAAAACGGACCATTTTCCACATTTCTGAAGCATGACGTAATGGGGGGGTGTTATCTCTTTTGTCGAAAATCAGCCGTTTTTGCTCGAACATTAAATGCCTCCAAATGGTATTTAATTAACTTCCCGAGCCCCTGGAAGCATGAAAATCACTTTAAACATGCTAATTTTAGCTCTAACACTGATGATCCACCTACAAATGTGAACTGACGTTCAAAAATAAAACATTTGAAAACGGACCATTTTCCACATTTCTGAAGCATGACGTAATGGGGGGGTGTTATCTCTTTTGTCGAAAATCAGCCGTTTTTGCTCGAACATTAAATGCCTCCAAATGGTATTTAATTAACTTCCCGGAGTGAAGAAACCCTTTTGAGAACTCAGAGTGAGTAAATTGGCCATTTTCATGCACTTTTAACCATTCCATAAATCTTGTGTTTTGGGCCCCTGGAAGCATGGAAAATCACTTTAAACATGCTAATTTTAGCTCTAACACTGATGATCCACCTACAAATGTGAACTGACGTTCAAAAATAAAACATTTGAAAACGGACCATTTTCCACATTTCTGAAGCATGACGTAATGGGGGGGTGTTATCTCTTTTGTCGAAAATCAGCCGTTTTTGCTCGAACATTAAATGCCTCCAAATGGTATTTAATTAACTTCCCGAGCCCTGGAAGCATGAAAAATCACTTTAAACATGCTAATTTTAGCTCTAACACTGATGATCCACCTACAAATGTGAACTGACGTTCAAAAATAAAACATTTGAAAACGGACCATTTTCCACATTTCTGAAGCATGACGTAATGGGGGGGTGTTATCTCTTTTGTCGAAAATCAGCCGTTTTTGCTCGAACATTAAATGCCTCCAAATGGTATTTAATTCACTTCCCGAGCCCCTGGAAGCATGAAAATCACTTTAAACATGCTAATTTTTAGCTTAACACTGATGATCCACCTACAAATGTGAACTGACGTTCAAAAATAAAACATTGAAAACGGACCATTTTCCACATTTCTGAAGCATGACGTAATGGGGGGGTGTTATCTCTTTTGTCGAAAATCAGCCGTTTTTGCTCGAACATTAAATGCCTCCAAATGGTATTTAATTAACTTCCCGAGCCCCTGGAAGCATGAAAATCACTTTAAACATGCTAATTTTAGCTCTAACACTGATGATCCACCTACAAATGTGAACTGACGTTCAAAAATAAAACATTTGAAAACGGACCATTTTCCACATTTCTGAAGCATGACGTAATGGGGGGGTGTTATCTCTTTTGTCGAAAATCAGCCGTTTTTGCTCGAACATTAAATGCCTCCAAATGGTATTTAATTAACTTCCCGAGCCCCTGGAAGCATGAAAATCACTTTAAACATGCTAATTTTAGCTCTAACACTGATGATCCACCTACAAATGTGAACTGACGTTCAAAAATAAAACATTTGAAAACGGACCATTTTCCACATTTCTGAAGCATGACGTAATGGGGGGGTGTTATCTCTTTTGTCGAAAATCAGCCGTTTTTGCTCGAACATTAAATGCCTCCAAATGGTATTTAATTAACTTCCCGAGCCCCTGGAAGCATGAAAATCACTTTAAACATGCTAATTTTAGCTCTAACACTGATGATCCACCTACAAATGTGAACTGACGTTCAAAAATAAAACATTTGAAAACGGACCATTTTCCACATTTCTGAAGCATGACGTAATGGGGGGGTGTTATCTCTTTTGTCGAAAATCAGCCGTTTTTGCTCGAACATTAAATGCCTCCAAATGGTATTTAATTAACTTCCCGAGCCCCTGGAAGCATGAAAATCACTTTAAACATGCTAATTTTAGCTCTAACACTGATGATCCACCTACAAATGTGAACTGACGTTCAAAAATAAAACATTTGAAAACGGACCATTTTCCACATTTCTGAAGCATGACGTAATGGGGGGGTGTTATCTCTTTTGTCGAAAATCAGCCGTTTTTGCTCGAACATTAAATGCCTCCAAATGGTATTTAATTAACTTCCCGAGCCCCTGGAAGCATGAAAATCACTTTAAACATGCTAATTTTAGCTCTAACACT
Source organism: Lissotriton vulgaris (assembly GCF_964263255.1). Classification (NCBI taxonomy): domain Eukaryota; kingdom Metazoa; phylum Chordata; class Amphibia; order Caudata; family Salamandridae; genus Lissotriton; species Lissotriton vulgaris. The sequence continues at coordinate 1,684 of NW_028251192.1, read as the reverse complement.
GATGATCCACCTACAAATGTGAACTGACGTTCAAAAATAAAACATTTGAAAACGGACCATTTTCCACATTTCTGAAGCATGACGTAATGGGGGAGTGTTATCTCTTTTGTCGAAAATCAGCCGTTTTTGCTCGAACATTAAATGCCTCCAAATGGTAATTTAATTAACTTCCCGAGCCCCTGGAAGCATGAAAATCACTTTAAACATGCTAATTTTAGCTCTAACACTGATGAGCCACCTACAAATGTGAACTGACGTTCAAAAATAAAACATTTGAAAACGGACCATTTTCCACATTTCTGAAGCATGAACGTAATGGGGGGGTGTTATCTCTTTTGTCGAAAATCAGCCGTTTTGCTCGAACATTAAATGCCTCCAAATGGTATTTAATTAACTTCCCGGGTGAAGAAACCCTTTTTGAGAACTCAGAGTGAGTAAATTTGGCCATTTTCATGCACTTTTAACCATTCCATAAATCTTGTGTTTTGGGCCCCTGGAAGCATGAAAATCACTTTAAACATGCTAATTTTAGCTCTAACACTGATGATCCACCTACAAATGTGAACTGACGTTCAAAAATAAAACATTTGAAACGGACCATTTTCCACATTTCTGAAGCATGACGTAATGGGGGGTGTTATCTCTTTTGTCGAAAATCAGCCGTTTTTGCTCGAACATTAAATGCCTCCAAATGGTATTTAATTAACTTCCCGAGCCCCTGGAAGCATGAAAATCACTTTAAACATGCTAATTTTAGCTCTAACACTGATGAGCCACCTACAAATGTGAACTGACGTTCAAAAATAAAACATTTGAAAACGGACCATTTTCCACATTTCTGAAGCATGACGTAATGGGGGGGTGTTATCTCTTTTGTCGAAAATCAGCCGTTTTTGCTCGAACATTAAATGCCTCCAAATGGTATTTAATTACCTTCCCGGGTGAAGAAACCCTTTTTGAGAACTCAGAGTGAGTAAATTGGCCATTTTCATGCACTTTTAACCATTCCATAAATCTTGTGTTTTGGGCCCCTGGAAGCATGAAAATCACTTAAACATGCTAATTTTAGCTCTAACACTGATGATCCACCTACAAATGTGAACTGACGTTCAAAAATAAAACATTTGAAACGGACCATTTTTCCACATTTCTGAAGCATGACGTAATGGGGGGGTGTTATCTCTTTTGTCGAAAATCAGCCGTTTTTGCTCGAACATTAAATGCCTCCAAATGGTATTTAATTAACTTCCCGAGCCCCTGGAAGCATGAAAATCACTTTAAACATGCTAATTTTAGCTCTAACACTGATGATTCCACCTACAAATGTGAACTGACGTTCAAAAATAAAACATTTGAAAACGGACCATTTTCCACATTTCTGAAGCATGACGTAATGGGGGGGTGTTATCTCTTTTGTCGAAAATCAGCCGTTTTTGCTCGAACATTAAATGCCTCCAAATGGTATTTAATTAACTTCCCGAGCCCCTGGAAGCATGAAAATCACTTTAAACATGCTAATTTTAGCTCTAACACTGATGATCCACCTACAAATGTGAACTGATGTTCAAAAATAAAACATTTGAAAACGGACCATTTTCCACATTTCTGAAGCATGACGTAATGGGGGGGTGTTATCTCTTTTGTCGAAAATCAGCCGTTTTTGCTCGAACATTAAATGCCTCCA